>NC_066619.1:74111350-74412095 GCF_025201925.1 Gopherus flavomarginatus | reverse complement strand
GCTCCGCGACCGGCTGGAGCAATAGGAGTCTGCCTCTGAGTCTGAGGTCTCTGAGTACGAGGACCTGGGGGGAGCAGTGCCTGGTGCCAAAGGAGAGCGGTGCCGAGGCGGCGGGAGCCTCTCATCTGGTCCTGTGCCGCCTTCATAGCGCGGTGTGGGGAGGAAGGCAACAGCATGGCTGGCTTGCCTCTAGATTGCACTGGTGGACGGGCCACAGTAGGCAACTCCCTACGATGCGGGGAGGCTGGTGCCGGGAGACCCATTAGGCCTGAGGCCGCCTCGAACGCCTCCGGCATCGACGGGGGGCATATGTCTCCACTGAGGTCCGGGGAATTAGGCTGGTCTGGACTCAACCGCCCTCTCTGTGGTGCAGGAGTAGATGGAACCACCAAGGGCTGCAGCCCAGCCTGTCTGCTTACACCTGTGGATGGCGTCAGCCTCGGATCCTGCTGGGGTGACTGATCCCTCACCGGCTTCCTTCTCTTGGTGAGCACCGGCGAAGGTGAGCGTTGCCACACTGAGGCCGACTTCCTATGACCCGACTCCGTCCGGCGCCGACTTTTCAAAGTCTTGGGCTGGGCTCTAAGTCCTGATGCCGGTGCCGGGGCACTCCGCACCGAGGTCGATGTGCTGGACCCCACCTCGGCCAGTTCTGGGTCCGAGGGTGGTCGTAGGGCCGCCTCCATCAGGAGGACTCTAAATCTTTGAGCCCTGTCCTTAAGAGTTCGTGGGTAGAAGCCTCTACAGATAGAGCACCGGTCCTTTTGGTGGCTCTCTCCGAGGCACCTCAAAACACACAGAGTGCGGGTCACTCTTGGGCATGAATTTTTCGCAGTTCTTGCAGAGTTTGAACCCGGGGGACCCGGGCATGCCCCAGTGAGCGAAGACGACACTGGGGGGGGGACCCCCCCAACTACAAAAACTATATACAAAGATCTAAATAACTATAAAATAACTGAATACACAGACTAAACAGTAAGGATAGGACACTGCCAAAATGCTACGCAAGAGAAGTTCCAGCTAGCTGTTACCGGTGGTAAGAAGGAACTGAGGGGGTGGAGGGTCGGTGGGCCCCTTTATAGGGCGCTGTGGTGGCGCCACTCCAGGGGGCGCCCAGGCCGACCCTACAGACTCTGCTAGGGGGAAATCTTCCGGCTGGCGTGCACACAGCACGCACACACCTACTTTGAATGGGCATGAACAACCACTCAAAGAAGTAATGTACTACAACTTGCTGTTTTCTTACTGCTGCAACTATTTTGCATTCAGACAGTTAACAGGATAATGTACATGAAGTTAAAAGCTTCAAAACAACGGCAAACAGAGCTCAAGACTCGACATGGTTGAAAGTCTCTGTATTACAAAACAGAATATCAAGAGACTAATGGTCCAATGTTCAGAGGTGCAGAGTACCCACAAATCCCTGGAGAAAATCAGGCCATTTAAAATGTTACGTATAACTTTTTTTTGTATAAAATTTTAAACAATTCTCTGGATAACAAACTCAAGCTTGCATAAGAAAAGATTATTTAGCAGCCTTATTTTATCATCATCAGCTTGGCAGTAGTCTCAGTGTGAATATTCTAGCTCAATTCTGTACATTTATTGTGACATGGAATAGTTTGCACCATATAACTCAAGACATTTTGTATTCTTATCATTTGCTGCTGAGGGAAATCATATCAATATCGCATACTCAGCAAATAGAATTTATGTGTATCTTTGTTCTGATCATGAATCACATCTTAGCAGGAAATTAAAATCTACCATGTAATAAGACCAAATTCATGCTTACAAAACATATCAATAAAAATCCTGCTAATGTCTCTTCAGAGGATTTAACTTGACTATGTCGCATTAATCACCTCTGAAGTATAGAAATAACTCAAATTATTTTTCAGTATATGCAGACCTTGTGTTTACTTTTTCAGTTTCACAAGAAACTCTGGGTCAGCAGCACTGGCTATCATAAATCCCAATACTGCTGTGAGGTATACATTTTATTCTCTTTATTCAATCCGACATTACACATTAACTATTTTCTTATTATGATAATCTGGATAAATTAACGGCAGTTTTTAAGCACCAGGTTTTCAACATTATATTTGTCTAGACAACTTTGCTCATATTAATCCTTAAAAAAGAGGAAAAATGAGTTTATAAAATAGTACCATGTTCCTCAGGGTATCCCCAGACTCATTACTTTTCAGTCTGATAACTGAGAACTACTGTAAACCAATATGTAAATTAAACGGACCGCATTCACTGCTAACAAACAAAAAGAACAAAATTCTTAAATGATCAAGGAACCAGCAACAAATTAGTTACTCAATAGATGTGGTCTTCTAATAATGATGGAGCAGAAATGTTACTATTTTTGTGGATACTTTGACAATGTTCTCACAAGCTAGGCCGATTCCAAATAAGGTCAGTCTCTTGAACAGGTTTCACTGTATTATTGTGTCCTTGTTGTGTTAGTTTATTTATTCTTTCCCTTTTCTAGGGCTGCATGTAAGATCAGGCAGGAATGACACTGAGCAACGTAGGTATGAATAATGCATGTGTAGACACCCGACTACATTTAGAAAATAATTTTTCCATGGCTTGTGACCTTTCTTGAGCCCTTCAAAATAAACAAATACTCACTGTAGCAGGGTGCTGGTGCAAAAGCACCTAATTAGCCCCTGCCCAGTCAGCTCCAATCTGGGGAAGCAGATTGGGGCTGATGGAATAGGCTTGATGCTGGCAACACCTGCTGGCCTGACAAGCCAGGGGCTATTAAGGCTGGGGGGCAGCCAGGGAGAAGTCAGTCAGGGAGGGAACTGGAGGCTTCCTAGCTGAAGGCTCACTCTGCCTGTAAAAGAGGTTGAATAATCCTGTAAAGCTTGTAAATAGACAGACACTGGGGGTGGGATAACTGTAAATAAATAAAGATACGGGTGCTGCACAACCCTGAAGCCTCTCTGAGCCTTACTGGGGCAGCAAGCGGGCCCCAGGAAGAGGGGTGGGTCATCAACCCTGTTACACTCACCAAACAGAACCAGTTTCATTAATATACAGTAAACATTTATGGAAACTTTTGACATCAATTTTCAGTATAATTAGCAGGAAAAGAAAAAAAGACAGCACAATCTCCTGATCCTGTTGAAAACTAACAGAACAGGTGAATCCAAAGAAGGAAGTAACCATAACAAAATGTTAAACTTTTTCATTCTGTGAAGAATGGGAAGATTTATCTATGCTTACCTGAAAATAAGGTCCACAGACACCTTACAATGAATATGCCAGCCAGCTTGCAGGTTGGAGGCAGAACCAGACATATCAGTCACTGACAGCAGGGAAATGCCCCAACTTCTGAAGTTCCCTTCAGTTGAAATAACCTCTACAGACAGGTTGACTCAGATCTACTTTTCTAAATTGCAGTTTGTATTAAGAGAAGAAGCCAATTTCTACTATTACAGAGCATGGTAAATTCCATGGAAAGACAATAAACCCAAATCCTTGCATGTTAATTTCCATCCCTATTCTGGATGATCCATTTTCTCTAGTGTGGGCCAGATCTGCAGATCTTACTACCTGAATAAAGGACATTCACAGAAAATTTAACCTATTCTTCATGCTAAAGTCAACAGATCTGTTATGATGGGATTTTTATGGGAGCAGTTTACCTCCAGGATGGGCTCATTCTTTATACGTGGACATCCAAAATGGGACAGATTACATACAATATCTCGTCAGTCTTTCCCCAGGCACTAAGGTGTAGCAAAGACTTCTGTCAAAAGACAGGAAATGGCATTAGCTAAGATTGGATGACCAATATGCAGAATTCAGTGAATCTATGTATTGATGGCCACACGGTCACCCAGCAGATCTCAATACAGGAAACATGACTCCCTGCCTTGAGATAGCCATCAGTTCTAAGGATTGGATTTTGATGCTTAGGAAGGAATATTTCTTGAATTTATTAGGGAATGAATGTTATGACAATTGTAAGGCCTACCTGTCTGAATTAAAAGTACAATATGGATTGTGTTAGAGAAAGTTTGCAACTTCAAATAAAGTACTCAACTGATTGGAGATAGTAGCCAGGAGGTCTACTCTAATGGACAGGAAGTGTAATGACACTCCCTGCAGACATTCAATCTGGGTACTAGTGTAGGGAGCAGAGTAAGATTCCAAGGTCATGCTCCATAACCTACAGGGCTGGATTAAAGTTGATCACATAATATGCACTAGCTTAGGCCACACCTCTACAAAGGTCATAAGGAATCATTTAGTGTTCCCTTTTTCTTGAACATTTATAATACAGACACCTGATCTCTTTGCTTGGAGACTCATGCATCCACATTAAGGCCCTCCTGGAGGAACTCAAGGCTATGTTTCTCTGGTTTAACATGGCAGTTAAACTGTGGAACAGGAGATGTCTCTCTAGGGTAGGGCCAAATCCAGTCATTTTCTTCCCAGTTATTTTGAGAAGCATATCAGACACAATTACTGTTATCCATGAAAGGAGCAGAGCTCTGAGACATTAATGAATCACTATGGTCCAGATAGTGGATGTCATGCTCTCTCTTTCTAGTACCCATTCCCTGAGCTGAATTGGAAAGATCCCTTCAAAATAAAATCTGATTCTCAGAATTCATCAGTTGAGGGAGTGAAGAATATACAATTGGAACTAGATCTCTATCAAGGGGTGAGATGCAGAGGGGATACCTGAATATATGTTGTGAACTCTGGATCACTGAAACATTCCTGTGTATGAGATCAGAGTTTTCAACAGGTTCCAATAAGAATAGGATTTTTGGTTCTGTGACACTTGTTTTGCATTTTCATTTTCCGTTAATATTTTTCTGGGATGAGACCTTTTACCTGATAGTATTTATCCTCAGTCCAGGCCTATTACTGACCTCCTTAGCACTACAAGTCTGTGTTTATCACGAATTCAAGGTACTCCTGGAACTGTATCACTCTGTATGTTTGCTTCAGCTTTCTCTGTGTACAGAACCCTAAAGAGAAAAAAAAATGTCTGGGAAGAGATCAGATGAATTTCCTTCTTCTCTAAAGCAATATTACTGTTACCATGATACTAGGAACACATGTAAGATCAATCATAGTGATCAAAGTAAGGGCAAATGGATGGGATCCTTTTTTTTTTCAAAACGTAAGAATGCTAGGTATGGTAAAATGGGAATGCTTTGAAGACAGGCCTTTTGCAGGAACTTATTTAGATGCTTCAGACAGGGCCCTGCTCCATTTGTCCCCAGTTCTCTGAGGCTAGAAATAGGATGGTGAGCAGGCTGTAAAAGCTTTCATCTGTTGGGAATGGGAAAAAGTTGTTCTTATCCTTCACAGCTCCATAGGGTACGCCCCCATGGACAATGTCATGTGACCTTATCTGATCAAAGTTATAGGTAGCCCTTTTAGTTCCAAAATCAAAGAGACTGGCATCAATCAGGGTCTAACTCCAGATAGGGCTGGTTGGATAGCTCTGAGGCAACAAAAGGCAGCTACTGAAGCTGCACTTATTCTAGCTAGCACTTGTATGAATGTATTTTCTCCTGGTGTATTTCACAGACTGCTTCAGCTTGCCCTATAACCTGTATTCCTTTCTATATAATCTGGGAGAAGCCAGGAATGTAAGCCAACTTTTCTGATGACTGAATAGTCTCAGTTGTCCATAACATTTCCCACTGTATCACTAAGATAGCTGGGAACTGATTTGATCCCAAAGCCCCATATACCAGCATGAACAGATTTGAATACCATTCTTTTATTTCACTCTCTTCCAGGGAGAAGCCGTTAGCCGTATGATTTTCAGACTGAGAAAGACCATACTTGCAATATTGCTCATCCATGTTAGTATTGTTTGTGAAAGCATGCAGGGACACAGAGTGTCAGATAACAATTCATATTAGATTGTGTGTTTATTTTTGTTGGTCTGATGCCACCTGAGTTTTCACGGCCAGAGGACGGCACTGAGACGATGCCTGCCTGAAGCTGCCCATGAAGAGCGAGAAGGCTACTCTTTCAGGTAAAAACGTCTCCTAGTTAGAAATGCTGAGGCCCTTTTTACTAGGCAAAAAATAGTTATGATTACCTTCGGTAGTGATAAGGTGTTAAATTTTGACTAGTGCACACTGAGACCTTTATTGGCCTTCTAGAATGGAGATGGTCAGGAAGGGAAAGTAGAAAAAAATGGCAAGCCAAAAGGCTCCTTGCAGCCTGCTGGAGTCAAAACTGATTATGAGGCAAATGGAAATGCTAGCAAACAATGCACTCAGCTGAAGCAGAGACGTTCATTTTGTTTTTAAGATTCAGTTAAGATACAACTAAGCATATTATGTTAGATTAAGACAGGTCAATCTACCCATTTAATTTTGGTGTTGTGTCAATCTTGAAGTTCAAAATGTTTGCTTTCTGCCCCATGAAAAACAATACTGATTCAATATGCGTCAAGTGTACAATTTTTTTTTGTATTGCCTCTGCCCAGTGGGATCACTGCATTGATGGTATCACACTATACTGCAAGTGTGGTGGTATGTTATCAGCAATTAAAATTTTCCTTCAGTAGATATGTTTGCCCCTATTGGTTGTGATCTCTTTGGTGCCCTTTACTCACTCTTCTGAGTAGGCCGCTGTCCTCAAAACCTTTCCTCTAATCTTACAGCCACTGAAGAGTTCACTTCTCTTGTTTGAAATTTTGGAACTGATAACATCCTTCCTAAAAACAAAGTGAGTTGGTGATCTCTTATACAATATATGCCACAAATTAGGCACAAGGGGACCCAAATCCCAGATACTCAAAGTATGTTTTTGGTGATACTTAAAACTCATGTCATCCCCAAACTGAGATCTCAAGAGAACGCCTACCAAATGCTGCACTGGGCGTTAACCAGGCCCACTGGAGGATTTGGAAGTGAAAGTGCAAAGCCATGTTCACAAAGTTGTTTAGCTGAAAAAAAGGCATGATAACATCTTGAATTTCTATTTCTTTTCACCTCCTATTAGCCCAGAATGGAAGATTCACTTACCTTTCCTATTATTAAGATAAAGTTTGTTTTCTGCAGTGACAGGCAAGATGAGGACTTCTAGCCCTCTAACAGGATCAACTGCTACTGGACTTAAGTTCATCCCACAATAATGTGAAAATATTGTTAACTTGGATTTTGAGAGATTTCACTTTATGAATATTTTTACTTACTTTAATAAAAACAGACAATATTAGGAAGGATCAATGAATGGCTTTCAGGAATTTGGTCTCCTGACTAGTTCAGTGTTCTTAACAATCTATTCTCATCCTCCCTTTTTATACTCAGTGATTATTATTATTTCTTATCTGTACTACTGCAGTCCCCAGGAGCCCTAGTTAATCTCAATGTTAAGAGCAAATATTCAAATCAGTGACATCATCAAGAACAAAAAGAAACCAAAAATGAATATAAATGCAACTAAATCGAATTAAATGACCCAAACTAAGACAACCAACTTTTTTCATTTTTTATTTATGTATTTTGGCTAATTTGCAATCAACACTATCTGCAGAGGGGAGAGAGGGAAGGGAGAAATTCAAAAGGATGGAGACAATTCTGTCTGTTTTTTGACTACTACTACTAATGTTACTCCTTAAGTTCTATATTCTTTTAATAACTTTGATACAGATTTTATTCCTGTCCCTCACTAGTATGTGAATTGCCATCAGATGTGTAATGAATCAAGCAACACAGGTAATAAAGTATAAAAGAACTATAAACCAACAGTATGGTATTACATTTTTTTCTCACGTAACACTGTTAACAAATGCTGTTAGTTCAAAAACAAGAGAAAATCAATTAGAAGCTCAGAACTCTTAACAATGATCTCCCTTGGCTAATGTTACTGGTCTAAGAGGAGATAAGCCATATAATTTTACAGGAAGCAACCTATTGAATTCATCAGCGAACATAGCTTGGCAATCTATCTTCAATTCAAAATAATGAGGTGGCAGGAGTGCGAGGGAGAAACAAGTCTTCAAAAACATCACGTAAGGGAATCCAGCTGTGCTTGTATAGTCTCCAGCTATTTAAAGCAACAACAACAAAAAAGAATTCATATAAAATGTTGTGTAGAAACATGCAAACAGACAAGAAATAACTGAATCTGCAACTATGGATATTAAATCTATTCATATGGCAATACAAAATTCCTACTCATGAATATTTGTTTTTACATGAAGCTATTAGAATTCACTGCTGCAGTTTAAATATTCAAATTTTAAAGAAACAGTTGTCTAAGTACTTCCTTTTTTGCATGCACAGCTGTTTTGATGTGAATTTCCAATGCATAATAACAAAGTAAAAAAATAATAAGAGCTTATTTTGACTGGATTAAGAGCCTAGCATTTTGGGCTGAGGACAACACACAAAAACACTTCTTCCAGATTGCTCCTCCCGTTAGTCCTCAGCGACTCTTCTAGATTTAACAGCAAGATATATTTAAGAATGACCAAACCACTGTATTAAATTTATTCTAACACTGAATGCAATCACGATTTTTAAAAATGCTTTATATGCAAACTAACAAATTAAATGATTTAATAAAATTATTTTCATTTTTGTTCTAGTTTCATCAGATTTTACTCATATAAGCAAATGATTCTTGCTGAGGAGCATAAGGTGTTTACAAAGGAAGTTAAGTGCAAGCATCTCTGCAGTACGGGGAAACAGTGATGCAGGAGTATTTAATATGAGATTTATCAGTTTGAAATAGTCCTTAAAATATATTTGGAAATGGTAATGGTAAAAGCTGGACCTTGTTATAGAACTCAAACAGCTCCTGATGACTGAATTCCACAAACACTTTCTCCAGGTTCTATGAAGAAAAAATAAAAAGGAGGGAATTAGTGTCTTCTTTTTTTTAATTTTCTTACTCTTCATTTATAAACAGAATGTTAATTTGTCATTGACTTTTGGGTTTAAGTTTAGCTGGAATGTACAATACCTGCATCACTAACTTTAATTGTTTCTAAAGATCACAATGTCCCTAGTAAATACACATTCCATTTTAGCAAATAACTTAGGCATACAATTACCTCTGTTCTTCTGGAAGCGATTCCACAAACCACAATAAAATATGTGCTAGGAAAAGAATGATTTCATTATCTATTTTTTTAAGTTGCAGATAAAACCGAAGATTATATTTCACTTTTCTCAGCAGTCCATTTGAGACCTAGTAAATACCATTATGCAGAGACACTGGAGGCAGTGTATTTGATTGAACTTACACATCCATTAATGCAATACACCAGCTCAGAGCTAATAGCTCCATCATTAATCTAACAGTTATGATCTTAACATGCTGAGATTGCTATCGTCATTTACGCACAGTCTCAGCCAAAGTTAACAACACAACAGATTCAAAGTAGTGCTTAAACACTAATAAAACTCAAAATAACACAATTGATAGAAACTACTGTGGATAAAACAGATGGTAGATAATAACCCTCTGCACGCATGTGCTTGTGTGTGTTGTGAAGGGGGTTAAATAAAAAATTCTATCCTGCTTTACTTGCTTACACAAAACAGGTAGTTTAATGCTTGCCACTGATTTCATTAGATTACTGATCTGGCAGATGCATTCCCACTTCATACAATGTTATTTTGGTGTTTCAAAGAAAAATGGTGGGAGTCTGTGTGAAGAAACATCCAATTTGACTGCACAGTATTATTAGCTATTTGCATTACTGCTGCATCCACAGATACCAATCAGGATTAGAGTCCCAATGTGCTAAGGGATGTACAACCATGAAGTAAGAGTAAGAAGTTGCTGCCCTGAAGCGTTTACATCAAGATTTAAACAAAAGGAAAATGTGTTAGTGTGGCGGACAAACAACAATGGGGGCAATTAGTTTGCACAGACCAGCTAAGTGTGCGCATTTGAACTTCTTAAAATAAACCAGATATAATAATGCATCTCAATACATCACTAAGTTTCTCCTGCTACCACTGTTTACATTGAAGAGAGACATAATAAAGAGGGAAATAAAAAGGAAGATAAATTAGTTCATTTGTCTTTCTATGGGCTCTATAGCTTCTTATGTTACTGTTATTTTTCCACATCTACTTTTCTTAGTTTACCATGTCACTTTCTTATATTCTTGTCACTGAATCTATAATCATTATTCAATATACTATATGTCAGTGCTTGACTTTCCAGGAGCTATACATGTTCTTCATGATAACAATGGCATTTTCAAAAAAGCCTTCTAAGGCTCGGTATATAAAATGTGTCTACGGTCCTGTCAATACATAAAATTTGCACCAATTTAACAAAATTAGTTTAGAAACCAATCTAGTTAAAATGGTGCCAACTCCTTGTGTGTACTCTCTTAAATTAGTTTAATAGTACCTTGTAACAGTGCATCTTAAGTTAGTATGGAAATCTTTGCATTTACCAAGGACTTAGGGCCAGATTTTGTTCTGAGTTAAAATGGTGTCAATCTGGAATTAACTCAATTTACACTGGCCCAATGATGTCACAGAAGTAGCTGGAGAACTGAGTACTTAAGTTAAGTAATGCCTAATAGTTACTGCTAAAATGAGATATTAAAAGCCATAAAATTACAGGGCCAGCATGTTGCTCCAATGCCACCTTCTCTTCTCTACAGAGAGGGCTTCTTTCCAAGGATTTCAAGAAGGTTAACAAAGCCCAGAAATGGACCAGTAATTTGTATGAGAGATAAGTCTTCCCTCTGTGAGAGGGAACAAGCCAATTCTGGGAATGGGATGGTGAATCAAAAAAATCAAAGAAACAGTGGTTCTTTTTGCCATGATTCCAGCTGATCCCCTCTCCAGAGAACATAATCCATTGACAGGAAAGTAAAAGTGTTTGTAAGAAATTCTATCAGCTAAGAAACCAAAAGAAAGCAAACAAGTGGTTTCTGTAGAAGCAAAAAGAAAAAAACCCATACACAGTATGAAATGGATCATCATTCAAGACTTCAGGTTTGGCATTTGCAGTTTCACTGCTTTAAAAAAAAAGAACGTAAGATAAATACTCTGAAAAGTAAAGGAGCAAAGTAAAAGAGATATTATATTACTTACAGTTTAGTAGTCATATTAAATAAAGTTCTGGTGAGCTTGTATAAGTATCAATCAAGATTTGACATCTGCCACTACTGCTCATAATTAACCAAGTTATGAGCAGTTTCACATACAGAGGTTACACTGAAAATATTTTCTTTATTACTCTTCTTTAAGTACACATGTGAATAAAATGTTCCCGCAGTCTCCCCCACCCATTGGAATTCTGGGTTGAGATCCCAATGCAAAAACAGTGTCGCGGGTGATTCTGGGTAGATGTCGTCACTCAATCATTCCTCCGTGACAGCAACGGCAGACAATCATTTCGCGCCCTTTTTCCCTGGATTGCCCTGGCAGACGCCATAGCATGGCAACCATGCAGCCCATTTAGCCTTTTGTCACTGTCACCATATGTGTACTGGATGCTGCTGACAGACGTGGTACTGCAGTGCTACCTAGTAGCATTCATTTGCCTTTGCAAGCTGGCAGAGATGGTTACCAGCTATAGCACCGTCTGCAATTGGAAATCGGCGATGATGGTTATCAGTCCTTTAGTACCGCCTGCTGCTGTCATGGGCGCTCCTGGCTGGCCTCGCTGGGGTCAGCCAGGGGCACATGGACTAAAATGGGAATGACTCCCCAGGTCATTCCCTTCTTTATGTTTTGTCTAAAAATAGAGTCAGTCCTGCCTGGAATATGGGGCAAGTGTACTAGAGCCCCATAGATCCCGCAGAAATGATGATGCCATTCTAGGGGGTGCCCCTGCAACAACCCCACCCATTGCTTCCTTCCTCCCCCAACCCTCCTGGGCTACCGTGGCAGTGTCCCCCCTATTTGTGTGATGAAGTAATAAAGAATGCACGAATAAGAAACAGTGACTTTTTAGTGAGATAAAATGAGGAGGCAGCCTCCTACTGCTATGATAGTCCAGGCAGTACAGATTCTTCATTAGACATGGAGCTCAGCCCCTAGTTGCTATGATGAGGATGGTTTTCAATCCTTTTGCACCGTCTGCCGGGAATGACCAGGAGTCATTCCCATTGTTACCCAGGCGCCCCCGGCTGACCTCACCGAGGCCAGCCAGGAACACTCATGGGATGATGAGGACGGTTTTCCACCATTTTGCACCGTCTGCCATCAGGAAAGGAAAGGGAGGGGATGCTGCTGTTCAGCGCCGCAGCACCACGTCTATCAGTAGCATGCAGTAGACATACGGTAACATTGAAAAAAAACGAGAAACGATTTTTTCCCCTTTTCTTTCATGGGAGGGAGGAAGTAAATTGACAAGATATACCCTGAACCACCTGGGACAATGTTTTTGACCCTTCAGGCATTGGGAGCTCAGCCAAGAATGCAAATGCTTTTCAGAGACTGTGGGGACTGTGGGATAGCTGGATTCCTCAGTCCCCATTCTCTCCCTCCATGAGCGTCCATTTGATTCTTTGGCTTTCCGTTTTGCTTGTCACGCAGCACTGTGTTGAGTCCCTGCTGTGGCCTCTGTCTGGAGATTTTTTCAAAGGCTTTGGCATTTCGTCTTCTGGAATGGAGCTCTGATAGAACAGATTTGTCTCCTCATAAAGCGATCAGATCCAGTATCTCCCGTACAGTCCGTGCTGATCAGCACTCCATGCTGGGTAAACAGGAAATGAAATTCAAAAGTTCGTGGGGCTTTTCCTGTCTACCTGGCCAGTGCATCCGAGTTCAGATGGCTTTCCAGAGCGGTCACAATGGTGCACTGTGGGATACCGCCCAGAGGCCAACATCGTCGAATTGCAGCCACACTAACCCTAATCTGACATGGCAATACTGATTTCAGTGCTACTCCACTTGTCGGGGAGGAGTACAGAAATCGGTTTCAAGAGCCCTTTAAATTGATATAAAGGGCTTCGTTGTGTGGACAGGTGCAATGTTAAATCAGTTTAACGCTGCTAAATTCAGTATAAATGTGTAGTGTAGACCAGGCCTAAGTGTCATAACTCGGTCATAGGAATATAATTCTATGCCAGCCTAGGCTTCTGTCAACATTAATGGTTGCCACAATTACTAACTATCTATTACTCATATTCTGGTGAACATAAACTATGTTCAGAGCCAATCACAATTAAACTATAACTGAGTCAGGGGACCAGGTTACTACCCAGCTGTCTAATGACTCAGCAGAATAGATGGGATCCAAAAATCAGGTTAAAACCTTGGCTCATCCAAGGCTTTCGCTCAGGTACAGGATTACAATTAGGTCCTATCTACACTAAAACGTCTATATATTTTTCAATTGAGTCAAGGGACAAAAATGTTGTAGCCACAACCTACTGACTCAGTTGCCATTGTAAAGTATATAGTCTTGCTTGGTCTGTCTATGTCTTTTATCCATCCATTCAGGTTTTTGTAAGGGCTTGTCTACACTACCACACAGGGTCGATCTAAGATACACAACTTCAGCTACGTGAATAACATAGCTGAAGTCAACATACTTAGATCTACTTATCGTGGTGTCTTCACTGTGGTAAGTCAACAGCTGACACTCTACCATTGACTCCACTTGCGCTTCTCGTTCTGGTCGAGTACCAGAGTCAATGGGAGAACGCACAGCAGTCGACTTATTGTGTCTATATTAGACGCAATAAATCAACCCACGCTGGATCAATCACTGCCTACCGATCCGGCAGGTAATGTAGAGAAGCCCTAAGAGTGCCCATCACTATAGTATCTGATAGCCTCCCAAAGTACAAATACAGAAAAACCACCTTTGCGACCACCTCTAAAGAGAGGCCACTTGTCACGAGCAGCTATTTGCAGAGGTCATGGAACATTTTCCCTCTACAATTTAAATGTGAAGAGCAATGACTCATCATCTGTGACCGGCGACCATATTTGTTTACTCCTAGCCATTAAAAACGAGTTTGTAGGAAAAACTGATCTTCCTTACTTCTGTGCTGCTGTTAGTAGTGGCGCTGCCTTCAGAGCTGGACGCCCAGCCACCACTCTCCGGCTGCCCAGCTCTGAAGGCCATGCAGCCGTCAGCAGCAGTGCAAAAGGAAGGGTACCAACACCTTACTAAATATTATGAAATGAGTAAATTAACATATTTAGCCACCTAATATTACTGAATACATATTTAACTGGTTAATTTTAACCCTAATGCTATTTTGCTTCATACATCTCCATGAAATCTAGTTTCATCCTTACTTTCCTCCCCTGCCAATAATGTACCAGTTTGAGAACTTCTGGACAAGTCAAATAAGTCTAATTGATTAGGGCTGTTTTCCCCAACTTTAATTTCCCCATTACTCTCTATTCGCATTTTTATAGTCACTAAATTCTCCCCAATCTCTGACATGGGGTTTTTTGGCACTGGTTTTGCTACAAAATAAAATTCTATTATCGGGAATGTAATTCATCTTTATTAGTTTATGCTGGCTGGTGCTCATCAGTTCTGAAAGTGACCAATTACCTATTACTGCACCGTGTCACTCAACTCATAAAATCATTCACAAAAAAATTAACAGCTGTATGGACAATATTATATCCCTACATGTACAGCAATCACCACATAATTCATACCAGGCTGCAAAAGAGCAGGGCTATGTAGAGTACATTACCACAACACACACTACTCTAGCTCACTATTAAAATGGTCTTTCAAAGGCTCCCTGAACTGCAGAGCTCCATATCGAGTTCTGCTAACAGCACTTGTATCTGGCTGTTCAAATTCAGCAGACAGCTGTTCCATATCTGTCCTCCACTCCAGTACAATTTTTTCCCCCTTTGCTTCACAGATATTATACAGGACATGGCAGGCAGCTATAGCCATTGAGATATTTCTCAGTGAAGTCCAATCTTGTGAGTAAACAATGCCAGCATCCCTTCAAATGACCAAAGGCACATTCAGCTGTCATTCTGCACCTGCTAAGCTGGTAATTGAAGCATTCCTTGGTCCTCTTAAGATGGCTGATGTATGGCTTCATTAGCCAGGGGAGCAAGGAGTAGGCTTGGTTGCCCAGGATCACTATTGGCATTTCAGCATTGCCAGTGGTAATCCACCGGTTGGGAAAGAAATTCTCTGCTTGCAGATTTCTTAACAATCCAGTGTTCTTAAAGATGAGAGCATCGCACACCTTCTCTGACTAGCCCATACTGATGTCAATGAATTGTCCCCAGAGATCTATCAGTATTTGCATAACTATAGAAAAGCAGCCCTTTTTGTTGCTGTACTGTGAGGTAAGGTGATCTGGTGCCAAAAGAGGGTTATGTGTGTCACCTATCGCTTTCCCGCAGTTCGGGAACCTCGTTGCTACAAATCCATCCATTACGTCCTGCACATTGATGAGAGTCACAGTCCTGCATAGCAGGAGGTGATTAATGCCCTTGCACACTTGCATGATGATGGTCCCCATAGTAATTTCCCAACTCCAAAATGATTCCCAACTAGCCGTCAGCAATCTGTTGTTGCACGTTTCCACAGTGAGATCACCACTTTTTTCTCCACTGTCAGTATGGCTCTCATTTGGTATGCATCTGCTGGAGGACTGGCTTGAGCTTGGCACACAGATCCTGGAATGTGGCCTTGCACATCTGACAGTTCCGCAGTCACTGCTCATCATTCCAAACCTGCATTACGATGCAATCCCACCAGTCAGTGCTAGTCTCTCAGGCCCAGAAGAGGCGCTCCACCACTTGTAGCTGCTCCATGAATACCACCAACAATCTTGAATCGGTTCTCACTATGTCTCACAGCAATCTGTCCTCCAAGGAATCATCATGTTCCCCATGGCTCTTCTTGCAGCTCTGCAAATACTATAGGATTATGCCCCCAATGATTGCAATGATAATGACAATATTGCAGAGCTGTGCAGGCTCCATGCTTATGTTGGAGATAGTGGACAGTGAGGAGGGCCACGTGGATTTGTGGGATTTTGAAAAAAAAGGCATGAAAATTAAGGGATACAGATGACATTACAGAATGGAGACAGTTGCAGAATGGGAAGTTGACTTCATCCTCCCAGTCACCTCATGCAATTTGTTTCGGCTCCATCATGCACCGCCAAAACTTCCCAAAAGACAATGCACTGGATGGTAATGAGTTGCACACCAGGATAACTGCTCATGGTGCACTGCACTGTGCACTGAAACAAGCACTCCTGCTGAGTATGCACACCATCGACACAAGGAGCCAAATATGCACATGCACAAGGGACATGCTAACTGCAGGAGCTGTATGCTGATGTTACTTCAGTTGACACAAGTTTCTTGTGTAGATATGGCCTTGGTCAATTAATGCCAAGTACTTCAAAGCAAACAGATGGAGAGACAGGTTGGCTTGTATTTATAAATCATTGATGATAATAATGCTTTATGTATGCAATGTTATTGTAGCTCTGTTGGTCCCAGGATATTAGACACAAAGTGGGTGATGTAATATCTTTATTACTTCAGTTGGTCAAATAAAAAGATACTACCTCATGCACATTGTCACTCTAATATACTGAGGCCAACACAGTTACAACAATGGAATTGAATTTTGCCATCTGAAATGGAATCTCCATAACACGAGCGACATCATCTTCCTGAGCAAAGGCAAGAAACAAAACATCCTCCTCATAGGTTTCACCACCTGTAACCTTCTGACCATTGCATACAACTCCAAATATGATAAACAGCTGTGCAGAAGAACTTAAAACAAAATAAAACAAAACATGCTAAAGAACCACTTACTGCCCCTCATATACTCCAGAAGGGACCACCTCAAACAAAAAAATCATCACATGCACCCACACACTGGAAGAAAAAAATAATCAGGAAACTTACTTAGAAATCATGCAAGAAACCCAAACCAACAACAGAAACTAGTCCAATAAAAATACTACCTCACCTACCTTGTCTCTGTAATAATGCTATGCAGCTTTTAATTCATGTAAAACATACAGTATGTTCAGTGCAATTTGCTAAGAATAACTAAGTAGAGCCAACACAAACCCAATATATTCTTCATAGTCCCAGATTTTAATGCTACCTTAATGCTACCAGTCATTTTCTGGTCTGGGAAGTAAGTCCCCTCCCACAGCTGTTCAAACAGACCAGAGTTCCTGAAGATGCAAGTGTCATGCACCTCTCCCAGCCATCCCACTTTGATGTCCAGTGAAACCTCCCTTGTGATCCACCAGTGCCTGCAGCACCATGGAAAAGTACCCCATGCGGTTTATGTACTGGACGCCCCGGCGTGCCCGGGCCAAGATAGGGATATGCGTTCCGCCTATCGCCCCGCCGCAGTTAGGGAACCCCAGCGGATTAAAGCCATCCACAATGGTCTGCACATTTCCCAAAGTCACTACCTTTGATAGCAGCTGGTCAATGATTACATTGGCTACTTGCAGCACAGCAGCCCCCATAATAGATTTGCCCACTCCAAACTGATTCCTGACTGACCGGTAGCTGTCAGGTGTTGCAAGCTTCCACAGTGCTATGGCCACTTGCTTCTCAACTGTGATAGCTGCTCTCATTTTGGTGTCTTTGCACTTCAGGGCAGGAGATAGCAAGTCACGAAGTTCCATGAAAGTGGCCCTACGTATACAAAAGTTTTGCAGCCACTGGAAATCATCCCATGCCTGCAACACTCTGTGGTCCTACCAGTCTGTGCTTCTTTCCCAGGCCTAGAATCGGCGTTCCATGGCATGAACCTGGCCCAACGCCACCATGATCTCCCAATCACCACACGCTGTGCTTCTAGGAACATCTGTTTCCATGTCCTCATCAGTATAGTAATCGCGCTGTCATTGCTTCCTCGCCTGGTTTTGCAGGTACTGCACACACTGCTGGATAATTTGCGAGGTATTTACAATGGTCAAAACAGCAGCGGAGATCTGAGCGGGCTCCATGCTTGCTGCACTATGGCGCCTGCATGGGTAATCCTAGAAAAAGGTCGCAAAACATAGGAGAGCTGTTCGGTTCAATATGGCCGATAAAAGGTGGGAAATGGGTGTCTTCTGTAGCTTTCACAGAGGTGGGAAGCTCGCTAGAGCTGCAAGAGCAGGAGAGCAGAGTTTGCGGCGGAGGCTGTGCAGCTCAGTTCATGATAGCCGAAAAATGGTGGGAAATGGTTGCTTTCTGTAGCTTCCACAGCAGCCCAGGACCGACAACATGGAGAAATTTGCTAGTACTGCAAGAGCGGGAGAGCAGAGTTTGCAGCAGCTGTGCAGCTCAGTTCACGGTGGCCGAAAAAAGGCGGGAAATGGTTAGATAAAAGAGTAGATAGAAAGATGAGAGGACATACAGGTGGATTCATATACCAGGAGACAGGCGGTGCACCATACTGCACCGTCTTCTAGCAATATGGTGTCTGCCACAGCTTTCATGGAGAGAGGAGTGAGTGATGACACACACCCAGAAAAATCTGCAAGAATGTTTTTGCCCCATCATGCACTGGGAGCTTAACCCAGAATTCCAATGGGTGGCGGGGACTGCGGGAACTGTGGGATAGCTACTCACAGTGCACCCCTCCAACATTTGATGCTAGCCTCTGTACTGTGGACGCACTCCGCCAAATTCATGCACTTTAGTGGGGGAACACAACACCGAATGTATAAAATCACTTCTGAAAATTCAAATAGAATAATTTCTAATTAATTTCATACTGTAGATGTACCCTTAGTAGCAGGTAAAGTGTCTTGCTGCATCCCCTTCCCTCCTCCGCTCCCCTACCACCTGCTGGAAAAAGGCCCACTGAAGGTTTATTGTGATTAGTCAAGGGTTGCCTTCTTTCCATGCCCACTCTGTACCCTGCCCTTCATGTTCTTCCCTTTTTTTGAACAATATGTACTGTACAAATAGGCTATTGACTCCCTGCCAATTGCAATACAGCATTCACTAAATGTAATATGAAGTGTGTTCATGTGCAGATATGTCACTATAATTTTAAGATTCAACACAGGATAGCTTAGCTGTGGCTGCCAAATGTAATATATAAGAGAGGTCTTCGAAAATCATTAGTATCACTTTCTCATATTACTTTTCACCATTTCAGCGTACTCCACTGATTAAGCAAAGAACTGTGACAGGGTGTATCAGGCCCTTAGAGGCCTCCTGCTGGAAGCCTCGCAGTCCTGCCATACCCCACTCCAGTTCCCCATATGTAAAACACCTTCCCCCTGGGAAATCACTCTTCTTGGCTCCAGGCCGTCTTATCAGTCCTTTTCACCACAGTTGGAGCCTCTGGCATCTGAGCACAGACATCCTTTGTGACCCAAACCTCCCCAGGTGTCAGTGCTCTGCACATGCCACTAATCCCCCTTATCTCTGTTACTCCAGGAGCAAACTGAACTTGCACGCCCCCCCTTGTCCACAATACCTGCATCCGCTTACTGGGCCTGTCTGACCCCTTTCCCTTTGGCATCTGCGACAGCCAGGTTTATTTGGATGCTGTTGAGGCTGCTGGGCTCCCTGCCAAGCCCAAGAGTGATGATGCTGGAGTTATTGTTGCTGCTGCAGCTGAAGTACCTCCAAGAGTACATTCTGCTGTTGTTGGAGAGCCAGCTGGGCCTCTTGTTGCTCTTCTGCTAGTATCCACTGGGTTTCAGCCCAGCTGTGCTGCTGCTGAGTTAGCACTCTTATTAACTCCTCCACTGTCTCCTTGTTTTCAGGGGCTGGTCCGAAAAGATCCAACTTTTGCTACCAGTTTGAGGCAGGGCCACTTGCCTCTTGTGAGGGCCTCCTGTCAGTCAGGTGTGAACCTGCACTCACTTTCTCTTGATCTCAGCTCCCCTGTCAGCTATTAACCTCATCAGGTGAATTTTCAGTGGCACAGCCCTCTGGCCAAGTGACATACAGTTAATATGCATGAACGCAGAACTCCCACCCAGGGTAAAAGGTCCCACAGGGCCTGTCCCTGTGCCCTTGGTAATGTTGTTAGCCCTGTCTCCGGGTTCAGCTCTTAAAGGTCCACCGGGGCCTATCACAGTGTCCTTGTCAGTATCTGTATCTGCAGCCCTGTCCCCGGGCTCAGTTCTCAGCCCCTTCTGATCTATCTCTAAGTCTGTTCCTGCCCTGTGATAGAGCAGCACCCCCTCCCCCCACGGCTTCTTCCCTGGAAACTTTTTGTCCTCAGTGGTTCTCATTGACGCAGCCCTCCAGCCAGGTCACTTCTCACATTCAGTCCCCTTCCGGGGGTAACAAAGTTCAACAAATAGTTGGCCCTCTAGTGTCTTCAGCCAAGTCCTTGAGCCCTTTAAACTCTATCCCCTTTCTTGAGCTTCTAAACAGTACCTGTCCCCTTCTCAGGACTTGGCCACTCTGCCAGTGGGGAACCAGGGCCCTGCCCACTACTCGGGGTCCCAACCCAGGGACCCTACAAATAACAGTCCCGTGCTGCTTTCTTTTGGAGTGATGCTCCATTGCTGCTATTCCCTGGACAACTTCCCACATAGCCTCTTCTTCTTCACCTTTATCTCAGGGCTGAAGTTCTCTGTCTGTTCCCTGCCTGAGCAGGGTCTCTCACAGGCCCCCTCACCTAAGTGTCTCAGAGCCTTTCCGTCCTGCTTCATCCTTCTGGTCCCAGCCAGCAACTGATCCGTTCAGGCCTTGTGGCTCTTTTTAACTGAGCCTTTGGGCTCTGATTGTCTGCTTCACTGCAGCCTTTCAAGGCAGGCCCAGAGGCAGGCCTTCACTGCTCCTTTTCCTTGGGCCAGGGTGTGGCAGGACCATGAGGCCTCCAGGAGTCGGGTACACCATCTTACAGGAACCAATAACAGTTCCCCTGCATTATCCACTAATTTATTCTGTAAATTATATCTTATTCCTATTACTGCAGTAAATTCTCTTAAGACTCATCAACCTGGTTACAGATTTAAAACAGCTGTATTCCTCTTCCTAGCAAAATGTACTGTATCACATACAGCTAAAGGGTCCCTGGGGAGGGAGACACAGCTTTATCACTCCAAATTGCTCACGCTCCATGTAGACAGAGATAATAAGAATGGAAACGTCTCTTCTCCCTTCTTCAGTAAAGATCTCTCTACTTCAGCCACAAAGCATTTTATTCATAGATAGAAATTAACTTATGTTCTTGCAGACTATGGCAATACATATTTTGCATAGTAATTAAGTTACTTGCAAAGCCCAGGGAAAAGGCCTTTACAAATATAAGTGTATGTTTAATTTATTTCTATCATGTGCTGTCATGCCAGTCTTAAAAATCAAGAAAGTCAATATGTACACCTAAATGAGTGTTAATTTCACAATTTAGTTACAATTTACACTTTGGATTACTACAGCTAATTGAAATTCCTTTTCCTGTAAAATGAAAACATGGGGAAACTACACACTTTACTATCTTTCTGAAGCAGAGATTCACCGAAGCTGCGATAGGGATGTTAAATTACATCTTTACACTGGAAAGGAAAAGCTATTCATCATACTTGCTAGAAGAGGGCAGTTTTAAAACCTGCCTACAGTAGTTTCCTAGGAATCCTGCCGCTGAAAGATGCTGAGAGGATTTTCTGAAACATAGCTCTCATGGTCATAGCCTCTTCCCAGCTAATACAGCATATTTTTTAGGCTTTGATGGCCCCCTACAGTTTGAGTTTTGGCTACTTTCTGTCATCTCACTCCAGTCAGTTTTCTGTTCCTGGTGCCTCTGAGTCTAGGGCTGGCAGAAGCCAGCATAAATGCTAGGGTGAATTTAGCCTAATATTTGGAATCTGAAAATTCATAGCACATTAAACTATTAATTATTAAAGGGAAAATATTACAGCTTGCAGAAGTATCATGAAAGACAGATGTGGAGATTCATTTCCCAAGAGCCATAAAACAGAATGACACAGATGTGATGTAGATCCAGTGGCCAAAACTCCCTACCAAAAGGAGTGTAAGCGGCTCCCCTGGTTGCTCAGCTACCTAGAAAGGGAAAATTCTGCTCCAATAGAACCTCACAAAGAACCTCTCTGCAAAGCTGGCTTAGAGTTGACCTGGTTAACTATGTATCACAAAAACTTTCATTGCTGGTGCGTACAAATCAGGTATGAGCCTGACCCCATCTCTGAACTTTGAGGAAACTCAGATCCTGGTCCAAACCTTGTGGCTGCCAATCTCTCTGGCTGCACTAAAAGTCAAACTTTTAGGAAGGAAATTTGGATCTGACTGGAATATGGTGGGTTGGTCTCTCTCTAGCACATCTGTTTTGGCAGCAGTTTTATATGGAATACCCATCCAAATAAATGGAACATCAGGACAAACAAAAATATTAACCATAAAAATGGCAGCAGTGACATGAAATGGTGGTAGTTTAAAAACTTGCTATTTTGTTTAGCAAAACTATACTTTATACTCGAGCAAAGTATCCTTCTGGCTACTTCGAAATATCTGGATTTACCAACAGAAATAGAAAGTTTTAAAGACAATTGGAACAACAAGAGCTGGACACTGGAGAACTACACAGGATCAGGAAGAAGACTCTTCACCCCTTAGTATGCCAAGTGACAATGGAGGCTATTCTGCAGATGTTACGCCAGCCTGGTAACTAGAGAAATATTTGAGATTTAGATCTCATCTCTACAAGCTCTGTTGTGTGCAGGCAGAGCCCTGAAGTCAATGGAGCTCTGCACTGGGCACAGGAATCCACCTGTACAGGATGTTTGCAGGATTCAGGCCTGAGGGCTTATTTTTAATGGAAGGAAAGGATCAGAGGATTCCTGTTGTGCCGTTCTTGCCTCTTCCGTGCATTTCTATACATCCTCTGGCATGTGCTTCTGCACTGCCTCATGTAGATGGTGCACATTCTCTCTATGTGGTTTCCCTATATACTTCCTCTGCCTTGTGTAGTGAAATAATGACTGTCCTAGTGCCAGATGACTCTCTTCACACAGAGAAATGAGTAGGATTTTCCCCATGGCAGAATGAATTTGGAAAGCATGGAAAAGGGATGGGACCAAAAAACTCCACTTCAGTTTAATGGATATTTCCTCCAACTCATTATGTGACGCGGTCAAAACCCCAATCATGAGAAACGAACTGGAAATATTTAGAGAAATAAACGTTTGGTATCTTTATTTGCAACAAAGCAGCATATTACTGTATTATATACCTCTAAGTATCAGATATCCTGCAAAGCCTAATATAAGGACCTAAAATCCCATGTCCATGGAAATTTTATAACTGATTAATATGGTGTAGGTTCAGGCCCATAATACTTGAACTAGACAGAATGGGAAAATATTCCAACTGTTACATTGTTTTCTCCTACAATGAAAAAATAATCACACAGTTCTCAGGGAATCTTACCATTGACATAGAGGATAAATATAGATATGTAGCTAATATCTACCTGGGAGAGAGAAAAAATATTTTTGGCTAATGCAGGTAATTTGGGAAATTAACTTTTAAAAATGACATTATATGGTCAATCTTGTCCTTGTCCTTATAGGAAGATTAACACTTTAAGATGAAAAAAGTTTAAGAAACATATTTATATGTCAGGATTGTATTTTTAATGGAAAAATAAGGGTTTATGGGGTCCTTTTGCAAAAGTCTATTTTATCTTTATGAGAGAGGAGGAAATGTGGTACTAGCTTTATGGAATTACAAGGCTACTCAGCTTCACTTTATTATATCTTGGATATAGGGAGATACTAAATTGCTTCTCTGCCTGAAGTGGCTCAAACGATATTGAATCCATGTAATTTGTTTAAAGTTTTGTCTACACTGATTATTAAAGATGTTTAAAGTGGAATGAATAAGTCAGTCGTTAATATTAATTTTGTAACCTGGCAAGAAGTTAGAAACTTAAAAAAAAATCTAGCAAATGTTCCTATTATGTATGCAATAATAATTCTAGGCTTCCAGAGATTTTTAAAAGTCCTTTTTTATTTATGGACGAAGAGAAGGAAAGCTATTAATGTATTTTTCCATTTAAAAGGAAAATATAAAATTCTAGCAAGTATATTTAAATATTTACTTTTAAAACATTATTTAAGTGGGTACAATTGGAAAGAATTAATAGGACTTAGACATTTTGAAGGGAAACATTAACATTAAGAAAGAGTCTGAAATATGTATACAAGTTGTTTTTATTTACAGGTCATGTAGTAGTAAAAGAGTGACAGATGAGCGGAACATAGAATTAGATTTGGATTATTCTACAGATGACTAGAACACAATATTTGGGCAGGTTAGAATTGTGTCAGTTAACACCAAAAATGTTTTTTATACAAGTTCGAACACAATCTATTTAACTCCAAAATTATTACATTTTTTCCCCTTTCAAGTAAACAATGTATAATGTAGGTGATGGGATAGAACAGTGGTTCTCAAATTTTTGTACTGGTGATCTGTTTCACATAGCAAGCCTTTGAGTGCAACCCCCCTAATACATTAAAAACACTTTTTTGTATATTTAACACCATTATAAATGCTGGAGGCAAATCAGAGTTTGGAGATGGAGGCTGACAGCTCATGACCCCTCAGGTAATAACCCTTACGACCCCCTGAGGGGTCCCCCCCCAGTTTGAGAATCCCTGGGATAGAAGAAGGAACAAAAGGGGAAGTTATCAGAATGTTGAAATATTACTTATTTCTATCCTGACTGATTGTATACACGACATGCTGCATGTGTAATGCCTGTTTTTATGTACATTATGGGGTTTTTTTTGCATTTTTGTCTTTGTTAAACAAACATTACAGGAAACTTTCTTACTGGTTAATAGAAGATAAGATAATGAATGAAAGACAGCATATGACTTGCTTCAGAAAGATTAGCAGGACTGAAGTCTAGCATTCCTTTAGGAAGATACAGTTATCGCGGATCAAATTTTCTGAAAGGACATTTGTGTCTACTTCTGCATGATTTTATTTTGTCACTCCTTTTGTTCAATGAGCACATACATCTTCTAGGTAAGATAGTGAGAAGTTTTGGCCTGAAGCATCACCAATCCACAAAATGACACTTAGATCTATATTGCCTTTTTAATGAGATGAGATTCTGCGGTTCTGTATTTTCCAGTGCCTGACAGAAGTAGGGAAATGAATGAGATCAAACTGATTAAATTCAGTTCAGACAAGATAGATTAGGAACCAGAGATTGAAAGCATGGACTGAACTTCTGTAATTCAACCTCCTCATTAATCATGCCACGTTCTTCTACTACAAAGATATTGTCAAAGCAAGCCATAATGGTATTGTGCCACTCAGAGATCATCCCTATATCATCAATTGTCCCCCTTTCTATCCCTCAGCAACAACATAGCAACTGTACTGTTCCAGGTTATCTACCATGATCAGAATTCTGATATAATGTAGCATTAGTCAATGTGAGATTCTCCAGTTTACTGGACCATCTCTCTCCTTTAATAGATGAAAACTTTTTGACTCCATAGCAGACTGCTCAATTACCTGAATTGGGAATGCGTGACGGGATGGATCACTTGATGATTATCGGCTCTGTTCATTCCCTCTGGGGCACCTGGCATTGGCCACTGTCGGAAGACAGGATACTGGGCTAAATGGAACTTTGGTCTGACCCAGTATGGCTGTTCTTATAACAAATAAAAAGGTTGTTGTTGAACTGCTAACACTGCAAACTCACAGTGGGATCTAAACCTATGCTTAGTAGAGTGGGGAGGAAAACCATTTTTCCCATCCTGCAAAAAAATTTAAAAATTTCTAAAATTTTCCCATTCTGTATTAGGATAAAATTGAGACCCCTTGAAACTTTCCATGAAAAAGAGACACACCCATGGCAGAATAGCCCAATGAGAATGGCAGAGCAGGGACTGGGTCTCCCACATAAGTGCCCTGATCAGTGGGCTACAGAATCAGTCTCTCTTCCTCCCTCCTGGTTTTGAACAGAAATTCCATCCTGGACTTGAAAAACCTGTCCTGAGGAAAACTAGTATTTTCCTCTGAAAAAAGCTTAGCTTTTTTACAATTCAACGTATGTCGACAAAAAAAGTTTAATGGGAAAATTTCCAACCAGCGTTAATGCTGAGCTCTCACTGGCTCACATATTACCAATGATATAGTGATATTGGAATTTATTTTTTGCACATTGCACAAGTCAGAAATATTCCAGCTCATTCTCCTATAGCCATATTAGCTATAAGTTTTACAGGAGTGAAAATTTACAAGAAGATGGAATAGAGTACCCACAGGCAAAAGTGAATAAGAAAAGACCATTTCTAGTCACTTATGAGTATAACAACGTTTTGGAGCACCAGTCATCATGACTGCATGGCACACACTTGAAAGTGAAGTTATGCTGCTGGATTTAGTTTAGTCTTAGTGTACTGCTTTAAAATGTTTATAGATTAACTGAAAGAACTGTTTACAGACTGGTATGTGATTATGTTACCAAGCAAACAGACTGAAGAGCTGCAGACGAAAATCGAAACTGATCTGCAAATCACATTGCTGAAAGCCGTTACATACCAAGAGGCTCCTTGGAACATTTCACCTACCTGAAGCAATACCATAAAGGGGTATTTTGACATTAATGATAATATTTACTAGAAAACATAGGTAAAATATGGAGATACAACATCATGGCATCTCCTTAAGACACTCTTTTATACTGCTGCACATTTTACTGAAAATATATAGAGAAAAAAAAACAGTGTTAGCGGTCCATGATTTAAAGTTACAGTATTTAACAATAAAATGTTATTGTTTATCTGCCAAAGTCAATTACACTTTTAAAGGCGACAATAATTCTGTATTTGTCTGTGTGCCTCAGGTTCGTGGTTGCCCAATGCATTTACCTCTCCAGTGAACACCTACAGAGCTGACAATGTTAAGCAGTTTTTAAAATGAAAAATGACTACAGAGTAAATCCTAACACCTTCACTATAACCATTAAGGGCCTAAGATGGCAGCACAATTGTGGTGGTTCCACTGCATGGAATCGCGGAGTCAACGTTCAGTTAGCCTGCACCCACACTGTGCCATAGAGTGAACAGGGATATTATGGAAGATGACAGGGCTGGTGGATACACAACTATAAACATCCACTGGGTATTCATCCCAGACCTCACAAAGGAACACACAAGGAGAAGGCGCTGAGTAGTGCCTGAAGAACAGTTCTGCTGTTGCTCCACAACCTAGGAGCTGGGAAAGAAGTGCATTCTTCTCTTACTGACCCCTGTCAAATTCACACTGCATTGCTCAGTTATTTGGTCTCTAACTTGTGATAGAATTTTGACCCTGTATAAATTATATCTTTGGTAGTGCAGGTAATATGAATTGGAAATCTCAGTCCAGTTCCAGAAAGAGGTATAAATAATATCAAAGGCATGATCAAAGTTAGCATATTTTGGTAGTCCTAAGTGTAAAGATCAAGATATGAATCAGCACAGAGAATGAACGACCCTCTCACTCCTACCGGTAATCATTCCAGGGTCCTGGACAGGGATATGAGTACTGCTGTTCCATTCGCTGTGCCTGTTTTGTGAATATTGTGTGAAGTCCTTTTGACCTATCAATCCATAATTTATCATAAGGTAAAATCCTCCACAGCCACATGCTCCCACCACCGCATGGAATTGGGGTATACTAAGCACAGTAGAACTGCAGTGGTTCTACTTTACAGGAAAGGGAGGTTGCAAGCACATCTTAGAGTACTCTTGGAGCAGCTCTCCACACAGTAATTCAAGGGTGGGAATGTGGGCAAAACAGAAAGTAGGGTGTAGCCAGTAAACATAATGGAGAGGGAGAGAGTCTGTGGTCATGAAATAGAAAGGGAAAAGATTTTCTCCCACAACCCTGCAGAGAATCCCTATGTAAAGCCAGGTTACTCAGACTCTGTGCACGGCACAAAGCCTTGGGCACAAATGTTACATTAATCAAGTATACATGAGAAAAAAAGTTGAGATTTTTAAAAAGAATGCTTTCTGGAGTGGTAAAAGCCATTCTGCTCCCTCAGTCAGATAATTCCATTAAATGCCTTCCACTAAAAGACTTGTAGGAATGCATCGTTTTCTCAAAATGTCAGATTTTCTTCTAAATACAGCTACATTTCAGTAAACTACAATGGATTTGTACTTATTTATGCCTTCTGAGTGATTTCGTTTGTTTCTTTTTCTATAGACCAGCCTATTTATCCAAATTCAGAAACTAATGTCCTCTATCCTCCCACGGTGTGCTTGGAAAACCTAATATCCATAGTAAAAATCCTCGTAAAATTTTGTGGTGAAATACCTGAGGCACATTTGCAGCATCCATTATTTAACCTACTGTATCCTGGCCTTTTAAACTCTTGTTTAAATTGAAGTTGTTTTTGAGAGATTCTTATAGGAAACAGGTATTTCAAATAAGTAATATGCTCTTTAAATGGCTAGTAGGTGGTTTGGTTTTTTACAACAAAAAAACCCTCCTGGGTAGATACCATTCATGCTAGAGTTTAGCTCAGAGCAAGTTTATTATGGCCAAGTTTTTAGTCCCTGGAGAGGGGGGAAAAGGTTTATAATGGAAGTGCTGACAGAATCTTAGTTGCAGTAGAATAAAAGGTCCATAGTGATAAATGAAATGGTAGTTTATAAAAAAAAAAAAAAATGCAGTTGAGCTGACATACTTAAGAATTCACCAAATACGTATTACCTCTGTTAGCAGATTTCCACAGCATCCACAATATAATATGAGAATAGGCTGGCTTTATATGTAATACTTTCTTAACTACTTCCCAACCACAGTTGATATGTTCGGTTTTTCTCTTCCTTGAAACACAAAATGTATTCCAAAGTTTTCTTGCTGTTTTTTAATTTCCTTTTTAGCCACAATAATAAAGGTAAAATTCTAAAAACTTCTGTTGCTGAAAAAGCTGAAGAGAATTTAAAAGTGTTAACTTGTCCTGGATGAGCAGATAACATCTTCACTGCATCTTATATTATTTTAGTTTATAAAGAGTAGGGTGGGTTTGTGAAAAGGAGCAATAAACTAGGCTCTCACCTATGGCAGGGAGGGGAGCTAGCCTATTAGGACAGGTTTTTTTTTAACCAAAGATGGATATAAGAAAGCCTGTGCATGTGAGCTTGTTTAAGTTTTTATATATTATATCAGAGCTAGTTTTATACTCCCATAGAAAGCAAGTGTGAATCACATTGAAGACAAATTTTCTTACACTTTCACGCATACCTCCCCTCGGAAAACCAAGTAACGTTTACAGAATGTAAATGGTATTACAAAAAAATTGAAGCCTGAAATCTCATTTGAAAAGGTATTCATTTTTCAAAAATCCAATTAACAAGAAGGATTTAAGCAAATCCATCTGTCCATTCCAACGGACAATTAATTTCTTTGCCCAGATTAGCAATTCCTCTTCATGGACACAGAAGGACTGACACTTCATTCACTCTGTACCATCCTGCTACGGGCAAGATGTAGAGGAGTTCTATTGTAAATCCTATTAAAATGTATGAGTTTTTTTTATTTTGGAAATTTTATTTTTTTAAATTCATAACCCTTAAATGTCATAGCACTTTATAAACCAACATGCATTCCAAACAAAATAGGTCAGTACCAGACAGCATATATTAATAGTAATCAGGCTATTAGCATGGAATCAGAATGCAAGTCTTAACATGAATAGATCACATGCTTGCAAAGGTAGTTGACTGACAATCTGAATATTCTTAACACGTCAACCTTCTACCCTCACACTTTTCCACACTAACTGTGGGTATATCTTTACATAGTGTGTCATGATAAAGCAAATAAATGGCATTACTCTAGACACACATTTGTCATTGACCAGGAGGGAGAATTTATGGCAGTTAAAACAAACAAACAAAACAAAACAAAAAAACAAAGATGAGAAGGGCAGGGAGTCCATAAAACATTGAAATGCCAGCTGCAATTACATGCTATCTTACAAGATTTTAAAGACATTTTAAAACAAACATATTATGCAAAAAATGTACGCTTGCTTTGTATAACTCCGGAACCCTATGAGAGAACAACCTGTCAATGGCAAGTCTGTCACAATCTCAGAAAAATCAAAGGGTCCCAAACACTTATGTATTTCTAACTAGACACACGTGGAAAACACAGAGCTGCCAGAAAGGGCTGTAAAGAGGTTATGCTGGACCCTGCTGCTGACACAGAAAGCCTCCAGAGTTGAAGTCTCTCTCCACTTACCTCCTTTTTGAGGTGAGGAGCAGCTGGAGCTGTCACAAAAGGATTGTCTTTGACATTTCAGTAATCAGTAACTTCAGCACCATCTGATTGAGTATGCTTTTGTTTTCATAAACATAGGATTGCCACTTGTTCAGAAAAGGGATGAGCCTGGGGAAATCTGAGGTACTTGTCCCAGAAATGTGTAAGGGTGCTCAGTACACACAGCCAGTTGTGCAGTTTTATGGGCACAAGATCATCCCAGATGTCCCAGGTTTTTGTACCTCTGAGGTGGCAACCCTACATAAACATGCCCTCTGACACTGAAACAGAATTTATTGTGAACGGATCAAGTACATTCCGCCATTGATGGTGGTGCTGATTGTCTGGGACACCTAGGCAAGGAGTTATACTTTTGGGAAAACATGAAAACAAAATATAATTCATAAGAAATATACCTTGCACATTTTGTATATTTGATGCTTATTATTTGCTTTGTCTTTTTAGATTGCAACAGTCTCAGGATGACTTCCTATCTTTATATGTGCTTACACAGAACCTAGCACAATGGTGCACAAAAACTGACTGGGTAGGACCACAGTACAAACAAATACATTACGAGTGATAAGAGCTTTCAGCAGTATGAAATTTGGTTTTCATTCCCATCTGATGAGCTGTCCCAGAGCCAGGAAGCCCAGGCTGCTGAGATGCTTGGGACTCTCTAGGCTTCCAGGTTCCGGGCTGCCAGTCAACCCACCAGGGGCCTGCCGTGAAGCTGAGAGCCAGGAAGCCCAGGCTCCCTGGTTAGCCCATCAGGTGGGCTGTTGAAGAGCAGAGCGAGCGAGCAGTGAGAAAACTAGATAAGCTTCCACTGGAAACCAGTATGGTTTCTATCACAATTTTGTTAAAACTGACATGGTCCTGCGGAATGTTTCAATTTTGACAAATAGGTAAATTCTGACAAAATGGTTTCAAATTTTCTAACCAGCTCGGATAATAATGCAAAAACCCAGGACCAACAAAGCAGAAAAAGAACATATAAAAACAAAACCAATTATGGTCAAGCGAAAAGTAAACGTCTTCCTGAATGGTGTGACTCATATGGGTACAGTCAGTGCACTTGTCACAGAGGTCCTTGGTGCCTAAACTTCAAATTGCCTTCATTTCTACCATGCCAGTAAGAATTTCCTTTTGAAGCATAAGAGAAGTAGATGTCCATGCTGGAAAACTACCTGCCTTCTTTCTCTCAGAATCTGACTGTGCTCATGTTTATGGTATATTCAGGGTTCCTGAGTGGCTATAGGTTGGATAGCAGCTGCAACTCCTGACTACTTCCTATCTACAAAGAGATGCGGTGCTACTGAATCCATGTAATCATTCCCCTCATGTTCACTCAACTCTCAGTTCAGATCTATTTGGAGCCAGGATGAAGACCTGCCTCCATGGCACACAGAAGGAACAACAACAATAGATTTGGTGATAGATTCTATTCCCCTCCCTCCATCCTTCACTAAGCTCAGTGCCCAAAATTATCTAATTTGGGAGGTTGGGGCGGAGAAGGGAATTTCACCCTACAGTAAAATCAGAGCTATGAAAAACATTAATAACAAGACCAAAAATGAAGTCCTCAGTGACATTTAGTAATGTTCATAAACTTGACCTAAGCGATTAAGGAAAATATGGGATGTTTTGAATGAGCATGTCTCACATTCCCCATGCGTTCTGAGAAGAGATTTTTGGCATTGCTTAAAAAAAAATCCAGAGTTGGATCTGGTTTCAAACTTGGTAGTTTAACTCTGTGTTCTAGATTCATTTCAGGAACTATGAACCACAAACAACAAGAAATGTTAAACCCACTGCAAACTGAAACCACTTAGTCCTATACAGATGCACTTAATGTCTTCTCTGTAGCACTTCTGTTCAAGCTTGTTGTCTCCACTTATCTGTTTATATTTAAGTATTCCAACTGTTTTGTATTTAGAGTGGGTTGGTATCATTGTTTCAGTTCCCTGAGATTTCGTCTACTGAAACAGGGTGTTCAGTTTTCAGAAGGCATCAACAAAGACCCCATTTTAAAAAATTAAAACCGCAACACATCAAACACACTTAAATGTGTCTCTGTTACTGAACTAGTAAAATAATATGGTTGGGAATATTTTCTTTGTTATTAAAGTATTTAGTTGATTTAGAGAAGGTTAAGTTCTCTCTCCCCAATGTTGGATTTAGGGATATAGGAATATTGAGAGAAACACACAGTCATTGTGGAACAAAGAACTGGGATAGGAAAAAAAGATGAATAGGCAGTTTTCTTGAAGATACGTTTATTTATCCAGACCTGCCATGTTCAAGATGTTTAATATGAAGAGGACAAAAAGATTAAGTAGGAGGAGTACACCATACCAAGGAGCTTGTTTCTTCAAAGTTCATGCCGCCTCCTTTTGAGGACAGACTTAATTTCAGCTGGAGAGAATTTAACAAATCTAAACAGATTTGTAAAATGTCTTTGTAACTTTCTGAAACTGCTGATCTCCTGGGTATTTGTATAATGTCAAAACAGGACCTTAGTTTTGATAAAAGCTACTTAAAGGCATAATGGGTTACTTTCAAACCTGGTGTGATTTTAATACAGTCATGTTATTAATCTCAATAATTTTTTTTCTGCCTGAAACTGCCAAACAGTTCCAGTGTCAGGCTGAGAGGAAGATGTTAAAACACTACTAAAAGGGGTATACTGAACTTTATCTTTTCTGACTTAGAATAGATATATTTTACAACGTAACAGTAAGGAATTTTCTCTACCTAATTCCCAGTTAACTGAAACCATCTTGCCTGCCAGCACAGCTTCTCTCTACTTCTTGTTCTGCATCTCTTTACTGCTGAAATCAATTTCCCCTCTATATCTAAAAGTAATAATTGGAGAGAGAATTTTACTTCCTTTCATAAAGTAGCAAACACTTGGTTGAGCAACAGGTGAATTTGGATTAGGGGAAAGACATGCTTAAAAATATTTTCCCTGTTGTATGAATATTATTAATAATTATAATAATTAATATATAATTATTAAAATCACCAATTGGTTCTGTATAAGAAACGTAAATCCAGTCCCTGCCCTTAGGTGTTTGTAACCTAAATAAGTTAGCACTGGTGGCTAAACCAGAGAAAAAAATTTTTTGCAAGATTTACAGGAGGCAAATATTTTGGTTCTTTTCATGCTGATTTTTCACCATGAAGAAAGGACGTTTTCATAGTCAAAATGTGTTTTCTCTGTTGAAAAATTACATTTTATCGCTTGTATTTGAGAATCTCAAAGCACTCTAAACGCAATACATTAACTGAGCCTATCAACAACTGGTCAGAGACATGTTAGTGTTATTCTACCCATTTAGTAAAATGGAGCACAAAAGAGTTTATGCATCCAATCCTGTTCCCAGTAAAGTTAAGGTGAATTTTCCAATTAAATTAAATGGCAAAAAGAATTGGCCCAATTGACATGGTTAGAGATCAGAGTTTCAGACAGTGATAGACCAGGTAACAGAATTTACTCAAAATCCCCTGTGCTAACCAATAGACTACTTTCCTTCTCTATGCAAAATCCCTATGCAAGAATAGAGGACCAAAGAAGAAGAAAAAATTAATATATTGGTTTTGTCCCCAATTTCCTAGTAATTTAGTAAGGTGCCCTGCAGCATCTTTCCAGCCAGTGGTCTCCTTGGAGTCTGCTACAAGCAGCTACAATAGACTTTATTGAAACAAATGTTTCAAAATATGCTTCAGAAGGTTTGTACATCTCTAGTTAAATAATGTTTTCACCCCTCAGCCACTAGTACACTACATTAATGTCCAAAGGGTTAGAATCCAGACAAACCTGGTAATGACTGAAAATGGCTGCCATCTGTTCAATGGCTTATGTTAAATGAGTGGGTGATTTCAGTCTATTTCCAAGCTGTCAGGTATGCATACCTGAATAACAACACTATAACAACGGGTAGTCTCAGTCAAGACCAAGCACTGCTCTGGAATGGAGGCTGAAAAAAACCTTCTTAACCCAAAACTGAGTATCTTAGAATAGTCTTCTGTAAATGTAGAATTACAATCTAAATAGATCCCATGCATCTGACATTTTAAAGTAGGTTTTTTAAAACAAGATTTTTTTTTAAATGCCTGCGGGATGCTGAGAAAAAAATGGAATAGAAGTTGAAATAAATTTCTAGTATTGCTTAAAGGTAGATGTTGACCTACAATAATTTAGTCTTGGCTAATCATTACAATGTCTGTATATTGCTAAGTGTCAGGAAGAGAGTTATGTCCTCTCACCTACGCACTTAAATGAGAGAAAAAAAAGGCAACCTGTGGTACAATGCTTTCCCTTGTGAGTTTTCCTCTACCAAGCTTGTAAGTACCGATTCTGTAAGATAAAGTGATTGTCTCTTTTCTAAAAGGCAGTGATTTTAACATGGTATTAATAAATCCAAAGTCAAAAGCATTTATAAAAAGTGGGATGCTATAGATTATCTGCTATTACTGACGATCAGCTTGTGATCAAATTTACTTCACTGTTATACATGATGGTGTTCCCGCCCCCCCACTTTTCACAACACCTTACCATTTGCCAAAATTTTAACTCAGTACAATTTAAGGACAATTGAATAGTCTATTTACATTTCATACTCTTAGTTTGAATTTAACGACAGGCTCAGAAAAAAAGATATTTAACCATACACACATTAACCATGTAAACCCAGATTATTTACTTTTATGCTGAACCTCTTTTCCCTTCCCAAGAGATATGATGCATATTATATTAACATTTCTGTATGTTTTTAATAATTAAGAAGAACAGAGAAGTTTTCTTTGTCTTTAATACAGGGCTTACAGCTTGCAGTATATGACTGAGTTGATAGAAACTAATGCTGAGTTGTAATGTTAATAAAGTAGGTCCACAAAACTTTTTTTCTAATGAGTTTTTGTGGAAATTAATATTGTCACAGGCAATACTCATATTATGTCCCATATGTGAATAAGCAGAAATACCATGATAATTCCATTTGGGGTCTTTTCATCATCAATATGTTTATAATATTCTAAGAAAGTGCAGTTTCATGAGGCCTTGTGTCACAAAATAATGTCTGATATTTAAGTCTGATTTTTGCTCAACAGCAGTGGATTGTGTGGCTAGGACAGAAAGAAGAAAAAAGAGCATGAAATACAGACACTAAATAGATAAAAAGTTAAAGGATATAAAAATCTATACAGAATTAGAAATCAGTACATGATACTGAGCTTTCAGAGTAAAAAATTATACTTATTCAATTACTAACATTAGAAAAAATAATCTGTATATTAATATTGGCCTTCCTGAGTGTGCCTATCTGCACTGTTTTAAAATTCTATAAAATGGCTGCATGGTTTTAGCTAGAGACCTTGTTGTATTCCGTTAGATACAACTGCAGCAACTCTAGGTGTAGGTTGCAGAGACATGAATGGAATAGTTGTTAGTGTGAAGAAAAGTTTCTAAAAAAGAGAGACCTTCATAAACCCATTAATAAACAAAACAAAGACTTTGCTGAACATACTCATGGCTTAGACCCTGTGTACACAAGTAGTTTAATATTAGCTAACTCATTCTGAAAGTTTACTGGCATTTGTTTAGTGCAGAACTGCCTGAAGTTGGATGGTTTATGATCTTATAGCTTGTCTGCAGAGCTCAAGCATAATGTATTTTTCTGAGAGTTCATCCCCATAAAAGCACTGAACAAAAAGCAATTGGTCCTGATGGCACACCACATCTTTCTAGGAAAATTTAGCACCCCCTGAAAAGTAGAAGTATGTAGTCTTACTGCTGTAGTGCATTCTGCTGCAGAATTCCATTGTAATAACTATTGAAAATCAGGGCCGGCTCTACCTTTTTTGCCACTCTAAGTTGCGAAGCAAAGGGAAAAAAAAAAGGCGGCCGCAGCAGTGCTGCCAAAGAAGAAGAAACGAAAAAGCTGCCACCAAACTGTGGGCAAACAAGGGAAAAAAACAACAACAAAGTGCCACCCCTTCAGATTTGCCGCCCCAGGCACCTGCTTCCTTAGCTAGTGCCTAGAGCAGGCCCTTTCGAAAATATTTTATCAAGTTTTATCTCCAGATCCCATATACACAGAGGGAGACATATAACCTCGGTGCAGCTACTGTGTAAAGCAAAAGTTGTGCAGAGCACCCTAACATGGGCCCTTTGCACTTAGGTGCATTATACCCATATTGGATAAAGGCCTGATCCTGCAAAATGTTGACCACACTATATGTAATACTGTCTGATCAGAACAAACCTGTACATGTAGCCTACATATTCAAGATGCACTGTGCATAACAACATGATGAAAGATATAAAGGTCTAAATTATCACATGTGATTAGTGATCTGCGGTGCCCAACTTCATAGATTCCAAGGCCAAAAGCGACTATTGTGATTGTCCAGTCTGATCTCTTGTATAACAGGCTACAGAACTTCCCAAAAATAATTCCTAGAGCATATTTTTTTTAGAAAACATTCAATCTTCATTTTAAAATTGTAAATGATGGAGAATCCACCATGAGCCTTGTACATTGTTCCAATTGTTAATTACTCTCACTATTGAAAATGTATGCCTTATTTATGGTCTGAATTTGTCTAGCTTCAACTTCCAGCCATTGGATTGTGTTATATGTTTCTCTGCTAGACTGATGGGCCCATTATTAAATATTTGTTCCCCATGTACGTACTTCTAGCCTATAATCAAGTCACCCTTTAACATTCTCTTTGTTAAGATAAATAAATTCTGAGTTCTGTCTATATCACTATAAGGCATGTTTTCTAATCCTTTAAGCATTCTCATGGCTCTTCTCTGAACCATCTCCAATTTATCAGCATTCTTCTTGAATTGTGGGCACCAGAACTAGACACAGTATTCCAGCAGCAGTCACACCAATGCCAGATATAGAGGTAAAATAACTTCTCTACTCCTACTCAAGATTCCCCATTCATGTAACCCAGAATCACATTAGCTCTTTTGGCCACAGCATCTGACTGGGAGCTCATGTTCAGCTGATTAACCCTATGACCACAAAATCTTTTTTCAGAGCCACTGCTTCCCAGTATAGAACTTTCCAACCTAGAAACATGGCCAGCCTTCTTTGTTCGTAGATGTATATACATTTAAAGTTAGCCATATTAAAATACATATTGTTTGTGTGCGTTCAATTTCCTAAGTGATTGAATCACTTTGAATTAGTGACCTGTACTATTCATTAGTAACCGCTCCCACAATTTTTGTGTAATCTACAAACTTTATCAGTGATTTGAGACACCTTAAATTAGCCTGGTTTTCTGAAGATGCCTTGTTCGGCATTTTCTAAAAGTCAGATTCCTTCACGGTATCAAGTTGGCAGCCAAAGACAGAAGAACTCAAAGTCCCTAGTTACTTTTGAAATTTAGGCCATGATACCATCGTACAGCAACATCCACAAGACTGCCACACAAGGTACGTTTCTCTAACACTGTACACATAATCAACGCAACCAAAAGCTTCGTTTAGGGACAGTGAAGGTCACAAAGTCACAACCTAACATTAAAAACAAGATCAGAACTTAAAGGTAGAGTTTTCTACATTCCCTTGCATTTTCTCATTCCCTACAATGCTGTCAATAACACTCTAATGTGCATAAGGCTTTCATTTCCATCTCCAGCAGAAACTGTAAAGTAATGTGCACTCTAAAGTCAAACTTGCACTTTTCTTAAAGGCAACTTCATATTCTCTTGCATCAACATATCAGCACATTTTAATATCACAGTCCATTTATTTGGGAAGCTATTTTGCTCTAATATTTGTGATGTGTAGAGAGATTAGAACTCCTAGTGTCTGGGATCTTAGCTCAGTGTAGTTTCTCCTAGTCTACAGAGTATTGGGTAGAGCAGGAGTGGCCAAACTTACTGACCTTCCAAGCCACATATAATAATTTTCAGAAGTTCAAGAGTTGCAAGACGTGCACAACCTGCCCCATGGGGCAGTGCCTGCCAGGGCACAGGGCTTCTGCCCCAACATGTCACAGCAGAGCTAAAGCCCTTAGACTCCATTTCCTGCAGGGCAGAAGCCCCTAGTTCCACCCACTCCCACCCCAGAGCAGAAGCCCTGGGCTCCCACCCCCGCCATCCTGTTAGGCAGAAAAAGGGGTTCCATGAGCCGCACTTTAACTGTAAAAGAGCTGCATGTGGCTCACAAACCAGTTTGGCCATGTCTGGTGCAGGATATTGTGTGAGTCTGCCTCTATTTCTCACTTCTCTGTCGAATATCCAAAGCCTTGTGAGACTAAGTGATGACAGAAATTCTCCCAAAAAAACATTTTGTGTCATAGAATTGGAGGACTGGAAGGGACCTCGAGAAGTCTCAAGTCCAGTCCTGCCTTGAGTGCAGGGACTAAGTATTATCTAGATCAGGGGTCGGCAACCTTTCAGAAGTGGTGTGCCAAGTCTTCATTTATTCACTCTAATTTAAGGTTTCACATGCCAGTAATACCTTTTAACGTTTTTAGAAGGTCTCTTTCTATAAATCTATAATATATAACTAAACTATTGTTGTATGTAAAGTAAATAAGGTTTTTAAAATGTTTAAGAAGCTTCAATTAAAATTAAATTAAAATGCAGAGCCCCTAGACCAGTGGCCAGGACCTGGGCAGTCTGAGTGCCACTGAAAATCAGCTGGTGTGCCACATTCGACATACGTGCCATAGGTTGCCTACCCCTGATCTAGACCATCTCTTACAGGTGTTTGTCTAAAAATCTGCACTGCTCTTAAAAATCTTCAATGACAGAGATTCCACAGCTTCCCTAGGCAATTTATTCCAGTGCTTACCCACCCTGACAGGAAGTTATTTCTAATGTCCAACCTAAACTACAACCTAAACTTGCTGCAATTTAAGCCCATTGCTTCTTGTCCTATCCTCAGAGATTAAGAACACTTTTTCTCCCTCTTCCTTGTAACAACCTTTTATGTACTTGAAAACTTATGTGCCCCCTCAGTCCTCTCTTTCCCAGACTAAACAAACTAGATTTTTTTCAATCTTCCCTCATAGGTCATGTTTTCTAGACCTTTAATAATTTTTGTTGCTCTTCTTTGCACTTTCTCCAATGTGTTCATATTTTTCTTGAAATGTGGTGCCCAGAACTGGACACAATACTTCAGCTGAGGCCTAATCAGCATGGACTAGAACGGAAGAATGACTTCTCGTGTCTTGCTTACAACACTCCTGCTAGTAAATCCCAGAATGCTGTTTGCTTTTTTTGCAACAGTGTAACACTGTTGACTTATATTTAGCTTGTGATCCACTATGACCCCCAGATCCCTTTTCTGTAGTACTCTTTCCTAGGCAGTCATTTCCTAGTTTGTATGGGTTCAACTGATTGTTCCTTTCTAAGTGGAGTACTTTGCAATTGTCTTTACTGAATTTCATCATATATAATTCAGACTATATCTCCAGTTTATCCAGATCATTTTGAATTTTAATCCTATACTCCAAAGTACTTGCAACCGCTCCCAGTGTGGTATCGTCCACAAACTTTTAAGTGTACTCTCTATGACATTATATAAATCATTGCTGAAGATACAGAACAGAACCAGACTCAGAAATCATCCCTTCAGGACTTGTCGATATGCTCTTCCAACCAGCTATGCACTCACCTTACAGTAGCTTCATCTAGGTTGTATTTCCCTAGTTTGTTTTTATGAGAAGGTCATGTGAAACAGTATCAAAAGCCTTACTAAAGTCAAAATATACCACATCTACCTCTTCCCCCCATCCACAAAGCTTGTTACTCTGTTAAAGAAAGCTATTAGTTGGTTCGATACAATTTGTTCTTGACAAATCCATGCTGACTGTTAGTTATCACCTTATTATCTTCTAGGTGTATGCAATTTGATTGCTTAATTATTTGCTCCATTATCTTTCTGGGTACTGAAGTTCAATTGACTGATCTGTAATTGCCCGGGTTGTCCTTATTTCCTTTTTTATAGATTGGCACTATATTTGCCCTTTTCTAGCCCTCTGGAATCTCACCTATTTTCCATAACTTTTCAAAGATAATCACTAACGACTCAGATCTCCTCAATTAGCTCATTCAGTATTCTAGGATGTATTTAATCAGGCCTGGGTGACTTGAAAACATCTAACTTCTCTACGTAACTTTTAACTTGTTCTTTTCTGGTTTTAGCCTCTGATCCTACCTCATTTTCACTGGCATTCATTAAGTTAGATGTTCAAGTGTTACTAATCTTTTTGGTGAAAACAAACAAAAAAGTCATTTTGCACTTCTGCCATTTCCATGTTTTCTGGTATTGTTTTCCCCCTCCCACTCCCTCATTGAGTAACAGGCCTACCCTGTCTTTGGTCTTCCCCTTGCTACTAATGTAGTTGTGACACATTTTCTTGTTACCCCTTATGTCTCTAGCTAGTTTAATCTTGTTATGTGCTTTGGCCTTGTCCCTACATACTTTGTAATCTGACCGAGTTTCCACTTTTTGTAGGATTCTTTTTTGAACTTCAGATAATTGAAGATTTTCTGGTTTAACCAGGGTGGTCTCTTGCCAAACTTCCTACCTTTCTTATGCAGTGGGATAATTTGCTCTGTTGCCCTTAATAATGTCTCTTTGAAACACTGCCAACTCTCTTGAATCATTTTTCCCCTTAGACTTGCTTCCCAAGGGATCATACCTACCAGCTCCCTGAGTTTGCTAAAGTCTGCCTGCTTGTAATTCATTTTCTTTATCGTGCTATTTTCCCTCCTACCATTCCTTAGAATTATGAACACTATTATTTCATGATCACTTTCACTCAAGCTGCCTTCCACTTTCAGGACCGGCTCTAGGCACCAGCAAACCAAGCACGTGCTTGGGGCACCACAATTCCAGGAACGGCATTCCGGCCACCCATTTTTTTGTTGTTGTTTTTTTTTTTGCTTTGGCAGTTGCACTCTTGGAGCTTGGGACGGCAAAAAACTTAGAGCCAGCCCTGTCCACTTTCAAATTCTCAACCAGTTCTTCCCTATTTGTCAAAATGAAATCTAGTACAGCCTCTCCCCTACTGAGTTTTTCCACCTTCTGAAATAAAGAACTGTCTCAAATACATTCCATGAACTTGCTGGATAATCTGTACCCTGCTGTGTTATTTTCCCTACAGATGTCTGGGTAGCTAAAGTTCCCCCCCACCACCATGTTCTGTCTTTGGATGATTTTGTTAGCTGTTTATAAAAAGCCTCATCCACCTCCTCTTCCTGGGTAGGTGGTCTGTGTAGACCCCTACCGTGACATCACCCTTGTTTTTTTACCACTTTTCTCCTTACCCAAAGGCTTTCAACAAAACTGTCTCCTATTTCCATCTCAAATTCAGTCAAAGTGTATATATATAAAAAAGACAACACCTCCTTCCTTTTTTCCTTGCCTGTCCTTCCTAAGCAAGCTGTTCTTTCTACACCAATATTCCAGTCGTGTATTATCCCAAGTCTCTGTGATGCCAAGTATGTCAGTTCTGTTTATTAACTAGTTCTTTCTGCTTATTCCCTTTACTTCTCACATTAATGTACAGACATCTAAGATACTGATTTTATTTTTCCCCTATGTCCTCTCTTGTCTCTCCCTTTTATCACTGTAATGGCCCATGCTCCTCCCAGATTCCCCCAGCTCTCCATGTTTTTGACTTAGCTGTGGGTTTTTGTCTCCTGCTAAACACTTGTCATCACTGCTAAATATACCACTGCATGATACTCTTAACTGAATTCTTTTCAGTTAATTTTTTTTAAAAAGTGAAAAAAATTGTTACATTCCCTATAATCTATATTGTGTTGTGGAGTAATTCCAAGATTAGTTCATTCATTCAACATCTTTTGAGTTTTCTCAGGTAGATGGTGCAGTAACTGTCTCCAGAATTGTGACCCATCATGACCCCCAGATCCCTTTCCAGTCAGTTGCAGTTTTCAGTCTTGCCATTGAAAAGGATTCCCCAAAAGGGCCAATTTTTAGGGTGTTAAAAGGGGGGAGTTTTTAACCCAGTTAAGGAGGATTGCTTTTCATCCTAGAAAAAAAGGTGACAGTTCTTGGGCAGTTATTAACTGAAGGAGGAAGCTCTTGACCCACTATAGTCTTTACGCTTTCTTCCATGCTATCTTCTTAAGCCTGGAAGAGTCTCCCACTTATGCAAGAAATGACCAAATCCCTCTTCATTCAAATTATTCTTTAACGCACACTTCTGTGAAGCCTTCGGTGTTAGACTTCTGGTGTTCTAAAACACAATAGAAACTAATTTAAAAAATAATGGACACAGATTTTGCTCTTGGGCCTTCTACTTGCCAACCTTATCTGCACTTTACTGTCTGTCTACTTCAGAGTATATCTCCCTTTAGGCATAGTACAGTGCCAAACACACAGACAGCACTAGGTAAAAAAACAATACTTTTTAGGTCATTCGGAAATGGTAGTTAATCTCTTAATTGATGAAGTAATTTCAGAGGGATATCAAAGCTAATTCTGATTTCTAAAAAAAGAAATGGATTTTAAAAGCTGACGTGGTGATGTCCAACTGTGGGATTAGAAGAGAGAAGGAAGAGAGTAATAAACAAATCAGTGACAGTGCTCTTTGTAGATTTCCTGTGGGAAATACATTTGCATGGTCATGTCCTGATGTCTGAGTGTAAGGATGTGGCAAAATTCACATTCTAATTAAATATATCAAGAAGGATTTTACACTATGTAAAAATGTAACACAATAAAAACATTCAGATAATTAAGATTTACTTTTCTGTTCCTGGTGCACTGTTCATATAAAGAGTCTAATCAAATGTTAAGCTAATAAGGCAACACAAGAAGCTACACCTATCAGTTTAATGAAGTCACAGCATAAAATTCAGTCAAAAATGTTTTTAAAAGGAATGAAAAAGAGGGAGATTGTTCTAACCACAATGGCTTAGAGCCCGTTTGAATATGACATAAGTCCTCAGCCATCACCAAAAGACAATGAAATTTGCAAGAGAAGATGAAATGTCTAATTATTCAGCTTTGATGAAAATTGATTACAAAATATATAAAGTAGAAACAGAGTTCAATTCTAAGAACATGGATTTTCTAATAATGTGGAACAACAGAAAGCACGCCTGCAGTAAATTCTTATTTTTCCACACAGGACTTCAAAATTATCAACATATGACCACAATTTAAAGCTGCATGAACTCTTGAGTAAGTCTCAAAATAACCAAACAATAATTACCTCCTGCTTTGATATTGCAGTTTTACTGAAAGGTTTACAAAATATAATAGACGAGAAAGCTGGTGTTAATAAGGTGGTACTTTAACTGGACATTTAAAGAAATGTGAGGTACAATACCCAAATATTACTTCCAACTCTGCTAGGCCCTTATTCACTGTTTGCATAAATTTATTTAAAACTCATATTACATAGTGCAGTGAATTACACAGTATTATAACCAGTGTTTTATGCTGTATATTATACTGAGAGATTAAGTGACTAGCCCAAACTTTCAGAAGTGTGGGAAACCTGAGAATAGGACTCTGCTTTCCTCATTTTCAGTCTCCCATTTTTACCACTATACTATCCTGCCCTCTTTGAATGGAGAATCTACTTTACAGCAGCTCAATAAATACTCACTTTGGGATCTAAGGATCCTCAGCTTAGTTTTCAACTCTGATGGAATCTTCTGAAGAGGGATTAATAAACTTCCATTTGACTTTTACAAACCCATTGTTGATTATCTCTGGGACAAGCAGTTAATATCAGAAAGAGAACTCAAGGTAGCCACTGATAAAAATTCAATCAAGAGTGGAAAATGATTAACAGCTAGATTGTGACTAGCCCTGCACCTCTATATCTTTAAATATCCATTTAAAATATGCCTCTAATGACAACACCTATGATTAAAAGCATAACACAAACGCTTTAGACCCGCACTATCCACCGCCATAGTGGAATAGTTCTTGGGTGGCACACCATGTCCCAATCTGAATAGAGGTACAAGTCAACTTGCTTGATGACAAAGTAAAAATTTTGGAGTCCAACATAAATTTGGTTTAAAATTTGAATAGACGGGGCGAGGGGGTGAATACACAAACTGAGAACTTCCAGGTTCTCACACACCACAAAGAAGGGTCATCAAACTTCTTACAAGGTTTTAACCACTCTCACAGGAATGCTACACTAACTCAAGATTCTTTTCTGAATATTTTGCTTCAAAGTTTACCTTTACATTACCTCAGTTATTATGGAACACACTAGAATGTCATGGCTAGATAAACAACAATGGTGGACTTTTTTTTGCCCCTCCACTTCCTTTTCCCTCTAATCTACCCTTTCAATTATTGATGGGCTGGGGGAGGGGGAGGAGGAAGGGCAAGATGCCACACAGCTGCAGAACTGGGCATAATGGGGAGGAAGCTAAAAAATTTCAATCTGGTCTTCCAGAAATGGAAGTTTTTCAATCTTTCCCTCTCATGACAAATTTTGTATTTTTGACCTTTCATCCCAATTCAGGATGATTTTTTTTTTCAAAAATGTGAAATGTTTCATGGGAGGAAAAGACTGTTTTCTACTCTACTTACAAAGATGCACCTCAAAAAACCCAAATGCCTGGATCTTCACTAGGATTAAATCGAAGATACAAGTAGCTATTCATTGTTGAAACTTTTTAAATAACGAGGAAGAACATACTTGCTAATATGTCTCTAGTAACACTTCTTGTTTCTCCACTAACAGTAACACACTGGTTTTACTCCTAGCAAAATCAAATTGCAATGTAAGTTTTTAAGTGCATGGATAGCTGCAGCTCTTTCACAACACTTTAGCTGTCTGCCCTTCCTACAGCTAACATCTTTGCTTTTCCCGGGTTCTACAATTACTCTAAATGGTAGCAGTGGAATGGTGCACTTCTGCACCTTAATTGCCTTCCCATGGAATCAACATAGGTCTCAAAATCTATTCTCACAGATTACTTCCATGGCAATCTCTAGGCCAAAGAACATTAGCAAATCACTCAGTCTATAAACCCACTGTCTCATATTGAGTCATATAATTGGGATGAAAAACTCATATTCCCAAACTACTGACAGGACTTTCCAGGAGCTCATCCAAGTGATTCTCTCCTGCATTCAACATAAATGGATACATCTCCGGCCAACTGTGTGACCCAATATTTGAACTGCTATGGGTCACACACTCTCACTTTGGCTGACGACTAGGATCTCTCAGGAAGTAGAAGCAGAATCCTACACTAGTCAGCATTCTAAAACCCTCTTGCCCATCCATTACAGTCACACTAGGTGTGGTACAGCTCAACACTATTATTTGTATTATCGTAGAATCTAGTCATGAAGCAGGACCCCAGTGTGTTAGGCACTGTACAAAAACAGAACAAAAAGAGGATCCCTGACTCAAAGAACTTAGTAAATGGAAAAAATAAAACATTAAGGCAACAAGACCTGAACCAGCTTTTCCAACACCACAGTAAGATCCTCAATCCAGGACTTTGCTTTCCTCCACACTTTCCCTGTTATGCCTGAACAAGGACTAGTTCCAATCACAGTCCTTGCACGTCCCGATGCAGAGAGAGATATCATCTAGAGGCTTTCGCCGCAAAGGCGACATAAATGCCCTAACATGAGTTAAGATGAATCGTCATTTTATTCATTTCAATAGGGAAATATTAAGTGGATGAAAGTATGGTAAATTGTTCCCTCCTTCCAATTTTATTTGTGCTAAAATCCATTTAACATGACAGATTTAGGGATTTTCCTTTTTTCTAACTGGATCTGAAATCTTATCTGTGCAAAATTCTAGGTTGTTTCATTATTGTGACATCACCAAAGAGAACCTACTGTTCAATCAAAACCTGGCTTTGAACAATCAATCAGTTTCCAGACCAGAACCACACTCACACAGTTGTTAACACACATTTGAAGCAGCAAAATACAAAAGGACTTATGTAATAATGTATATGTCAAGACAATGTAAATAGAAATTCTGAACCATTCTGCATAAAATATTTAGCAACCGTTCTGGATTAAAAATAACAATAAATGAACAATCTATTAAACAAATGACTCATGTAGATGTGATCATATAAACAGAAAAAAACATTAATGGTAAGCATTACATCCTGTGGTAATAACAGTACACTGTAAATGGTTACAAACACTAACAAAATCCTTATCATCTGAGCACAACCAGTAAATCAGCAAAGGTGTAGTGCTTAAGTAAAATAAGTTTTGAAATGAAGTAAAGATACACAGTGCTGAAATGGATGAAGCTGATGAGGTGTCCAGTAATGATGTATTTAAATAAGCCATTTGGCAGGAATCTGCACTCATCTGTAAATAATGCAACAGATTTAGGAAAGCAGCCTTAAAGGATGAGATGGCTAAAAGCTAAACTGAATATTTTGGTAGTGGTAAAACCCAAAGGTCCAAATCTGACTTTAATCTCTCCCTACCATTCAGTCCACAAACCTCAAGTCCATAACATTGGATCAGTGCACAGGGGTATTTCCTTCTCTTTTGAGCAAAACAAGTGGTAAAGCATAATGTGGACTTCATACAGTATTCTGCCATAGTTAAAATCTCCACCAGTGACCAATGCACATGTTATATTAGAATTCAGAGCAATAAGACAGCAGCTCTCATAATATAGCCCTCACACAATAAACCTGCAGAACTCAGAGCTGAAATCTATTTGTCTTCTCTGCTGGTACCAAATTATATTCTTGGGACACTGGAAAAAGGCACATTTGGGAATCTTCAGTTGCCAAAATGAGAAAAACCAATCCTAATCCCACTCAAAGGAAAAAAAAATCCTTTTCCAGCAGAACTGAAATAGAATTTTTCAGTTTCCTGCCTGCCTTTAAGGATCTTCTCAATTTCATGTAGTGATAAAAATTGACAAAGTCTTCTAGGAGAGCAGCAGGGAAGCCATTATTTCAATTTTTCCAATGGAAAATGGATTTTTGGGGGGTGAAATTGCAGTTTTCCCACAGGAAATTTTGATGTTTCCAAATAGGGCATTTTCTATGGGAAAATCATTCCTATAAAAAATTCCAACTAGCTCTACTTACAATACTAATTGTGCCTTGAGAGTCTACCAGTATATAGGGCTGCGACACAGTAAAACAAGAAGTGGGCAATGAAATAGGTTGAAGGTATCATGTTAGCAAATACCACGTCTGAATGATTTCACTTGACCACAGTACAACATAAGATCTTGTGAGGAATGTACCACATCTTATAAGGAAGATGTCTTATACTGTTGAGAACAAATAGTCTGGGATTTCCCTTTCATTATTCTGAAAAAACAACTATTTATTAAGGAGAAATAAAGCAAATGGAGACGAAACTTGTAGTCCAGATAATGAAAAAAATTGGCTCACATGCGGCAGAAACTGTTCAGAACATTTTGTCTTGTGAAACGTGATCCTTGTAATAGTGCTGAAGTTGGGGAGACTCAGGCAGTGTTTGTACTAGAAAGAATCAATGATAGCTGTCCCCATTTTTCAAAACAACTGCAGCCTAACAGGTATAGAACGCTGGGTCTAGTCAGGAAGGAAAAAGGGCAAGACACAGTCTCAACAAAAGCATCTGAGCTAATCCCCAGGCAAGACAGAAACAGTCTGAAAACAGTTCAAATGGTTTACATGTAGCTTGCGCCTGGCCAGACAAACATAATAATTTTAAAAGTGTGTGTTTAAAATTACGTTCTTGAGCACATCCACATTATTAGAAGCAAAGAATACTTTCAGGCATCATTTTTAAAAACCTGGTTTAAATTACGTTCTTGAGCACATCCACATTATTAGAAGCAAAGAATACTTTCAGGCATCATTTTTAAAAACCTGGTTTAAATAAGTTCTAATACTATTTATATGTCCGTTTAGAATGGACAATAGAACAGGGGAGAATGTTCAAAACACCAGCATCATCTCATGTCACAGTGTCTCTCCACTTCTGGTATTAAAATGCTGTATTTAAAAAAAGAGTATGAAGAACAAAAAAGAAAATAGAAATTAATAAAATCTGAAGTAATGGGTACATAGATCATGAGTTAATTCATTAAAAATGTGAGCAGAATTATGTCACAATGAAGTACAACACTGAATGCAGACTTCCTTCATCATCCTTGTTAAGTGCATTAAACGCTCTTTCATATTTTCACTTGAGGCTTGAGCATCAATTAAAAGTGTCTAAACCAGGTCATAACAAATTTTTCTGTGGCTGTTTCATATTATTTCGTTTTGTGAAATTTCTCATGTGAAGGGAGGACATTAACAGAAAAAAATATATTGGCCAAACAAAATTTTCAGAATTTCATTAGCTGAGAAACCATGTATATTTCTTAAAAGTAAACATAATAAAGATTATTATTTCTGCGTCACAGGACAAATATCCCAGCATACATTTGAAGAAAAGATATTTAAAATTCACCATGAGATCAATTCTTGTATGTAGGTCTGACTAAGAATACTGGAACGAAGAGATAATAGCAATATCATGGCTCCATTCTCATATTATAATCTAGCAAAATAACGTGGATAAAGTAATACATTATGAAAAGTTTGCCCTCCATACTTTTCTCAGAAAAGGGTTCAATCATGTAAGAGTAAATAGAGAAAGTATCCTACAGCCTCAGAAGAGTACACAGAGCATGAATTAGTTTATGTCTGTCTACACTAGAGAACTTAAGAGTGGCACAGCTGTACTGATGCAGCTGTGCTACGGAAAGGTCTCTTGTGTAGCTGCTCTGACCTCTCCCGTCGACATAGCACTGTGCACACTACCACTTACGCTAGTGAAACTTATGTCACTTAGGGGTGTGTTTTTTCATACCCCTGAGCGACATAAGTTTTGCCGACATAAGTGGTAGTGTAGACATAGCCTAAGTGTCTGAACTTCATTCCTTTAGTGGAGTTTGGCTTTACTGATCACTGAAAATTCTTAACAGAAACCTCAACCTAAACTTTTTTCCTGAGGCTGGTTTCCCTTAGGCCAGAGGTTCCCAAACTTGGTTCATGGCTTGCTCAGGGAAAGCCCCTGGCGGGCCACAAGATGCTTCGTTTACCTGCCGTGTCTGCAAGTATGGCCACTAGTAGCTCCCAGTGGCTGTGGTTCGCTGCTCCCACTGGCCAGGAACGGTGAACTACAGCCACTGGGAGCTGAGAGCTGCCGTACCCATGGATGCTCAGGTAAACAAAGCGTCTCGTAGCCTACCGGGGCTTACCCTGAACAAGCCGCAAACCAAGTCAGGAACCCCTGCCTTAGGCTATGTCTACATTGGCACTTTCATTGCTAAAACTTCTGTTGCTCAGGCGTGTGAAAAAACACCCCTTGAATGACGAAAGTTTTTGCGATGAAAAGCGACGATACGGAAAACTCTTCGTTGGGGGGATCCACTCTCCCAGCGACGAAGCTACCACCCCTCGTTGGGGGTGGCTTTATTTTGTCACCAGGAGAGATCTCTCTCAGTGATAAAGAGCAGCCACACAGCACATCTTACAACAGCACGGCTGCAGGGGCGCAGCTGCAGGGGCACAGCCATGCTGTTGTAGGGTGCGCTGTGAAAATATAGCCTTTTCCTCCCTTCAAGATCTTCTTCCTGAAGAGCCACTCTTACCTACATTATAGTCTGTGTGGTGTTGATGAGCTGCACCTACCACAATGAATCAGCAGAATTTCATCCTCCTAATCCCTGGGTTCTAACAGCTTTGTTCAATGAGCTACAGCAGAGCTCCACTACTCCATTATAGGTAGCTTTAATTATTTCCTACAAGGTGTTACTGAAGAGAAATTATTTCTCCAAATATTGAGTCTAATATGTATTAAATGCTCCATCACTTTGTTAACACAGAGTCAAGGTTTTCCAGTAGTGTCTCATGCCCTTCCAGAATGTGGAGAATAGCAAAACTTCCTGGTTTTGAGATTTAAATGAAGACTCTGTACCCAGGGAGCTGGCAATAGCGACTTGAAATGATTCAATAATGAAGTTACAAAGATTAAACTCTCAAAAGAAGTGGTCGATTCTCCAACTCTTGATGTCTTCAAATCCAACCACATTCTTTTCTGGAAGATGTTTTAATCAAAAATAAGTCATTAGGTTCAATGAAGGATTAACCAGATGAGATTCTCTGGCTTGTGTTATCCAGGAGATTAGACTAGATGATCTAAATGATCCCTTCTCACCTTAAAATTTATGAATCTATAATAAGCAGATATGAGGAAGGACTATGAGAACTTGCTTTTAGTGCTATGTGCTTGTGTTATGTTCCACAGATTTGAATTCCAGAATTTATCTGCATGCACTCTGGCTGCATTCACTGTAAAAGGTATACTCGCACTGAACAGTGGCGGGATTACTTGGAGCAGCTTGGCAGAGTTGTGAATGCGAAATGAAAATTATTGCACGTGTACCTTGAGGGATCGTTTTCAGTACTGAATTTTCTAGGTTGTTTCAATAGAACAGCAGTCTGATGGCATACATAACAGTAATCTCTCGGATTTAGGGTATGTCTACACAGTAATGGGGAAGGTGTTTCCAGCATGGCTGGACAGAAATGCTAGCTCTATTTGAGCTAGAAGGCTAAAAATACCAGTATGGCCACCGTGGCATGGGCATGGCTTGGGCTAGCTGCCCAAGTACAAACCCACCCAACATCATGGGCTGGCACCCAGGCCACAGTAGCCACACTGCTATTTTTAACATGCTAGCTCGAGCAGTGCTAGCACATCTGCCTGTTTGCACTGGTAAGCATCCTCCCAGCTGTTGCATATGTGTACCCGTGCAAGGAAGGTCAGCCAAAAAAGTGAGTGGTTCAGGTTGAAAATGGGATGTAGAAAGGATGTTGTCTTATTCAGTGCATCAGAAGGAATCCACAGGGCAAAGATAAAAGTGTGTCTTTTGTTGGGGTGGGGGAGTGATTGGTTATATTTTGCAAGTCTAGGGTGGTTGATGTGGAGTAGACTCAGTGTTTGAGTGTAAGCCTGACATAGCTATATCTGACCTAAAGCAGAGTTTTGCTCACATTACGGGGGCTCTCTATCAGGAATCCCTGATCAAGTGAATCTGCAACTTGCTTGCTTTTGATCATACTCAGTTCCATTGTGCAGGAAACATGAGTGCACAATTCAGTCTTTTAGTTTCTCCCTATCTAGTCATTGCTAACTTCTTTGATAATACTTCTAAAGTAAAATCAGAGTGTGCATGCAGATTATAGGGCACTTTACAATATCACTCTGAACCCAGAAATTTTCAAAAGGAACAGAATGCAGGCAGAGAGCAAGGGATACTCACAAGTCACATGCCAAGGGCACTATGCAGAGCAGTAGTATAGTTAGAAATAATTACTGGGCCCTCTAAATTAGCTGTGCTATTCAAAGCTACTTTCCTACCAGTGTAAAACCTTTATCCCACAGATGGAAAAATAGCAACTTGCCCAGCAATCACTCTCATATATCCAAGTAAAGAATGTGTAATTTATTATAATTAAGGAAACAGAGTCCTTTCTAAAGTAGCTGTACTGATCAGGGGACATTTCTCTGGAGCAGAGACAGATAGCAGTAATATGCCCACCAATCATTCTCACATTTCTGCCAAAGGCAGAGCTTGAACTCAAAGTGCAACTCAGCTTCAATGAACATAGCCTGACCCTTTGAGCCACCTAGTTACTGTGATAACAGCTTGCCTGGAAGCCTTCTTGCTTCAATAGATCCCTAGTCTTGCTGCATATGTGTGCTTCATTTGCTTCAGCTAATGATACTCTGTGTTCTTGCCACACTTGATTTGAGCCCCAGATGTGGGCAAAAACATGTTTTTAAAAAAGAGTTGATTTTGTAAAATGCTGGTATCTTGAGAACCGATGGCTCCTAAGACCCTGAATTTGGACCACTAATGCTATCAAAAAACCCCATGGGGCACAGCAAATTTCATTTCCAGTAAAAGCATGCAGATTTTAGCACACTTAGAGCTTGTCTACATGAACATTTAGCCCGCAAGAGAACTAGGGTGTAAATTTACCCCATATTAGCCTGCCACCCAATAAACGTCCAAATGGACCCTCTTACTGCTCACTTAGTTCCCTAGTGCACTTTGATATACAGTAGAACCTCAGAGTTATGAACACCCTGGGAATGAAGGTTGCTCGTAACTCTGAACAAAACATCATGATTGTCCTTTCAAAAGCTTACAACTGAACATTGACTTAATACAGCTTTGAAACTTTACTGTGCAGAAGAAAAATGCTGCTTTTAACCATCTTAATTTGAACAAAACAAGCACAGACACAGTGACCTTATCTTGTCAAATCTTTTTTTTTAACTTTCCCTTTTTTTAGTAGTTTACGTTTAACACAGTACTGTATTGTATTTCCTTTATTATTATTATTATTTTGTCTCTGCTGCTGCCTGATTATGTACTTCTGGTTCCAAATGAGGTGAGTGGTTGACTGGTCAGTTTGTAACTCTGGTGTTATTAACTCTGAGGTTCTACTGTAGTTCCACTTCAAAGCAGGGTAAATCTAAGAGCACTAGAGAGCTGTTAGTGCAAGGCAGCAGGATTCACATGGACACTTTGTGCATGGCACGCTACTGTGGGGTGGATTTGCACTCCATCTTGCTGTGAACTAAATGTATGTGTAGATAAACCCTTTGAATAGTTGACCTTTAGACAGAAAGTGATGTTCAACCTTACCTATAGCAGAGCTGGTGTTCTGCTATAAGAATTACTGCAATGAGGTATAGACAAGCAGATTAGATCACTTGAAGACAAACCCAAGAAATTCATTCTTTGTTTCATAATTCACATTACTGTTAGGTCTCATCACATCTGACTTTGAACCCATCATATCATCAACCCACTTTGGGTCAAGGGAGAGAGATTAAAGATTTTTAGCTGCTGCTTTACCTCCAGAATGGAGACTACTGACATTCTAATAATACCAGCAGAAATAATGGGACTCAGACCAAATGGCAGCATGAGTCGCAAACAGACATAATTTCTTGTATCAAGCTAATCTTGCTCAATTTTAACAAATAATCCAATTATGGGGAAAAAAACAAAAGACCAAAAAACCCTAAAACCAACTCAGCTACTGTGTGAGGATATTATATTCTTCCTGTTTTGTATGGATTTATAATGTTTGGAAATCAATATGACTCAAGTAATAAACAAAGTACTGAAAATAGTAACACCCAATGGCTCGGCAGGATGCAACATCCTTGAACTTTCTACAGAGCCTCACATAAAAGGATTTTTCCTGTAAGATTTGGCACTTCTGTACAAACTACTACTTTAGTACTATTTCCATAAAATATTTATACTTACCATTATAAAATGACACTGGGAAATCCTGCACTTCAGTTGGTCTGTACAAGCGATACTACCCTGGCAATTAAAACTACAGGTAAAGGACTTATTTTGTTTACTGTTATACAGTAGCTATTTATTAGTGAAAAAACACAGATTTCTCTGAAGATGCATTGCAATGGATTTTTTTAAATAAATGTAATTACATTCTCTACTTTGCTTTAGATTTCATGCGATTTTAGGAGATTTTCTACTCCAGTCACGTTTCTCTTCCACCTTACTGCTTCTCTCAGTCGCCAGATCTAGCTCTCTCTATCTATAGCTCATCTATCTCACCTATCTCCAACCTACCTTTCCTTTCTGTCCTACCTGCAATTCTCTTAACCCTCTGCCATCTCTCAGTGTCCTGTGATGTTCAGAAGGCTTAGCCCAATCCCTCACTTCACTGACACTCATGGTAAGGGCTTCAGAGCTGCATTGTGAGCAGAGAATAGTCACTAGTTACAGGGGGTGCCCTCCCACCAAATATGCAGAGGCAGGAACTGTCTTGCACACATGATATTCTGCTCTCCACACTGCTCTACCAGCCCTGCCATACTCCTAGTCAGCACTGCTCTAGCAGGTGTCCTGCTGCAATTAGTGAAGTCCTTTTCCAGCTGGGTCAGTAGAAGCCACAGAGTGAACTCCACATTATGCTGAACAAAGCAAGCATTAATACACACATTTTCCACATCGAAATTTCAATGCTAGGCAGGGGATGCTCCTGCTGAGACTGGCTGGCTCTCTCTTCCACTTTTATTTTGTCTCCTGAAATCCACCTGGAGCTCCTCTCATAGAGAGCATCAGTGGAGGGAGATCCATGGGCTCCAGAAGAGGATTGGATATGATACCATACATATCATTCCTTCTACCCTGGTAGATTCCCCTACACTGGTATAAAGAGAGTGGATGATCTGCAACCATTCTCTTTTTTGCCTCCAGAAACAATAGGACATATTTTTCAGCAATATATTTTAGTGAACTTTATCCATTGCTTTGGTTCTGATTCCTATGATATTACAAAACACAGCTGTGTAAGGGACTCCACCCAACTTTCAATTCAGCTTTACACTAAATTTAAATAAAATGAAACTTCTCACTATGGGCACTGGGTGGCCTAAACTTGCTGAGAAGCAGAAGCAGCTAGATGTCAGAGGTCAGGGGTGCTTAACATCAGCCATCAGAAACTAAAGTAGCTTAATCAAATGATGCTTTATTTGTAGTCACTTGGCCAGATTCTCAGTTGCCATAAAATGTTTTAGCTCCATTGACTTCAATGAAGCTATGATGATTTACATTTGACCGTTAACTGTTTTAACCTCATTTATAGTTTAATGCTTTCTTAATGGGTGAAGCTACTTTAAGTGGTATCAGAATACTTTTTATTACAAATATTTCACCATTTTATTTCCTTTTAAATAACTGTACTATATTTGTGTTTTGCTTTTTTCCCTCAGTAAGACAAGGCACATGTCCTGAGGCAGTGCTACTGTATAGGAGCTGCAGCACTCTCATGATTAACAAACAGACCACAACCATGGCAATATCCCAGCATGTCACAGTCCTTGATGTGTGTATGCTGATCACTGAAATAGAATTCTTGTAATACTATTGTTTGACATTTTCACCTTTGCAGTACGGCCAACACCACTTACTGTATATATTTTCTTAACACTGAAAATAGCCTCCTTTGTCTGTTCTTCAAGGAAATAGCTTTAGTCATATCTTATTAATAGTTCTGTTTTCATCAGACTGGTCTTCTGATATATTTTAAGTGGATCTTTTACATTCTAATCTGTTTATAATTCTAAAACAAATTCATTGGTATCACTCATTCATTCACAAATTTCAGTGGGAAAATCTGTGTCTGGGGGGGATCTTATGAGCCAACACACTCCCACAGCTTAAAGGGCAGGAGGTTTGTTGTGTATAAAAACTTAACTTTAAGGTAAACTTTGAAGGCACACTGTATACTATTAGTGTTTTCTAAAAGATTTCACTGAAATATGCTGTAAGTGCTATGCAACACAATTTCTGTTTCAGCAATGCCATTATGAAGAAGCCACAACGATTAACAACTTATCACTGTTTAACAATAGAGTTAGTAAATCACTTTTGTCATTTACAAATACAGATCTTTTTAACATTGTCAGTTGTTTAGATGAACAATTCTTAAATTGCTTTGAAGTTTATGAATTTAGCTATTCAAGTCTCTCTCAGGTATAAAAGTAATACTATCATAAGTACCAACATATGGCATGAAGAAATTAATTTTAAAAAAAACAAACCACAGTTCTTCCCTAGAAGTGATCAATGAAGTATTAACTCTCAAGTGTTTAATGAAGGGACTACAGAAGAATAAAATTGTTTAACAGTAAACCTGAATTCTAGAACACATTTCCAGTCAAAAGTAGAACATTGTACCTTTTGTTCCAGATGGCTCTGATTCAAAAAAACTTTTAGAAACATGCTTAACTTTAAACATGAGTAGTCTCACTGAAGTCAGTGAGACTACATTCATGCTTAAAGTTAATCACACTCTAGCACAAGTAAACATGAGACCAAAAAAACCCAAAACATTTTTATTGCATTTTTATTAACAGATTTTTTGCATTCATCATGCCAATGTATGCAGAAAAATTACTAAAAATGTTAACCAAATATATAACCATGAAAAACTGTAGTTGTAAACATACTAATGTATTGTTGTCATTGATTAATTACAACAGGTTTTTTTAATAAAAACATTTAAATATTCCATCACAACCCTAAAACATTAACTGGAAGAAACTACAATTTTATTATCTGATTTGTCAACTAGTAAACCTGAATGCTAAGTCAGAGTTGCAATAACCTCAATGGGAGTTGGACTGGACCTTTAAAAAGGAAATTCTGACTTTAGCGAGCGATGGGAAAAAACACACACAGTATTGCTTTTTTGTGGGAGAGGGGAAAAATTAGAGGTTTGCTCACATCCAGAAGCAAAATAAAATTTAGTGTTTCCACACATCTCTCTTTAAAACCGGGCTTCAGTGCATGTACAAATGTCATTGAACAATGTCACTGAAATTTATGAGCTATTTTTAAGTCTAGTGAATCAATACATGTAAGCTACATATCCAGTATCTATATATCATCCAATTCTCCCTCACTGGGAATTATGCCATTTACACAGAAACACTGGACTAGTTCCTATACATCCGCTATTGAATAAGCTACTGTAAACTTTGTGAACTAAAAAAAATAAGATTTTCAACAAAATGATAACGCTTCACAAAAATGAAACCACAGGAGTAGCAGCTGTCATAATAAAACTGAACATGTCCGTTTCTGAGGAGAATTACAAGCTTTCAAGTGTCCAATATTTGGATAGTAATCTTATGGATCCTATTACACACTTCCAATTACTCCCTTTCTTTACTTTGTGTGAAAGTTTCACTATTTTAAAGCAGTGATTTTATTTATTTGCATACATTTGGCCATGTAGTAGCCAGTAACAAAATAATCAGTAACCAATAACTAGAAGATGGAAGTTAAATTTGTTGTTTGTAGTTCCCGGTGCTGTCATTTGCATACATCATATATGATGGGAGCACTGGATGCTATTCTATATTACAATCAAAGGAGGACAAATAAATATTATGAGATATATCAATTACCGGTAAATGGATAACACTGTTGCTATATCTTTTCTTTCAGCGTGTCTCTGACTAAAGTAATGTAGAATGCTGAATTTCTAATCAAAATTACCGGTTTCTGAGCTAAGCTCAAGCCTCCAAAAAATCTCTCCTATGATCTAGTTTCATGTGAAGTGTCCCTTACAACTTTAAGACACTGCAATAGATCACATTTGTATTTCAGAACAAAAATATAATGGTCACAATTTCACTCTTTTGCCAGCATTAGTTGTGTGATGCAATCCTTTTCTCTTGTTTTGCAAACTGACAGTTGGCATGTATTAAAACAAGAGTAACTATAGAACTGCAACATTACTAGCAATAAAATCATAACAAATCTCAAAGTTCGATAATGTGGTTTATTGTTTTAGATGTTGCCACACAGGAAACCAGTCATCTCAACAGGTAATCAATTACAGCTTGAATTCAAAAAATTTAAATGTTGTATATATATATATTTTTGAGAGGGAGTTTCTTAAAGGAGGGAGCAATGTCTGTGAGTGTACACAGACAGACACAGACACACACACACCCCCAGAGCGGAAACAGGACCAGGCAGCCATCCCATAATTCTTTCTGTGTGTTTCATCTACCCCTTCAGGCCAGGCAGCTTTCATGGCCCCGAATGAATGAGCATGAATGTTCAAGGGAAAAAACAGCTTTTCCCTTTTATAATTTCTGAGAAGTACCACTTTAGCCATGTAATAACTGAAGACTTGCCAATCCTTTTAAAATTTATGATAAATAAATTAGAGCCCAACAGAGTTAGAGATTTTCTGAATTGGGTATTGTATTCAATGTTGAGTTTTTAGAGCTCTCCTCCCATCAAGAGTATACCAGAGGTGAGTGAAACATTGGTTTGCTTAAATTTATTTATTTTAAATGGTGTTTTTGCACCAAAAAAAAAAGGATGAAAGAAAAACAAAAAATCTTGTAACCAGATTATTTTTGGACTAAAGGCTGCATTAGCTTTTAGAACAACTTTGCTTCATGAAAGGCTCAGTACTGCTGTTCCTCAGTAACCTCCAAAAACACTCCTTTCCAAGGTGATTGCAACCAAGATGACAATCTTTAAATATAGAAAATCTAAGGGCACTTCTGACAAGAGATCAAAAGAATGCTTAACCACGGTGTTTATAACAAGATTTAGATCCCTAGAGGAACCTCTCCTCATTTGTACAGAGTTGAGAAGTGCAGCTATAAGAAATCATATGTCTGGATAAGAGGGCAATCCAAAACCTGCTTACTATCTTTAGCGAGCTGGAAATAGTTACCACTAAGATATTACAGTTTGAGATTTTAGGCCTGTATTAAGACTTTACTGTAAGAACACCAAAAGAAGACATGCTTTGCACTTGTCTTGACTGGATCCATCCATACTAATGTCTTACCTATTGGCAGGGCCCTGAATATTTCCTTTTTGTGGAATACTTTCTCAAAGTTAAAGGTGCAACAAACACATCTGAATAACTTATTTTAATTGGTGCATCTTCAGGATTCTATAGTTATATTATTTACTCGGGTCCTGGGTGTGGATTTTGGTCCTTGAGAGAAAAGTCTTCTTATAAAGGTAGCATAACAAATTAGTGCTACCAGAATTGAGTTCAAGAAACAGGATTTATTTGGATAACGAGAGGCCTACTTTTGCCCTTTTTGTTTTAAAGATGTCCTGGACAACATTATGAAGAGAAAAAGACAGTCATACTTTTTGCCAGGGAAGAACGTAGCCATGATCATGCCCTGACTATAAATCTCTTTATCTGGAACACGACTTCAGTATCTTTGTGTATCTTGGATGCAAAAGGTCTGTTGACAAAGGGCGGCAACCCAGGGTCTGTTTCCCCATTTGAAGACCCTGACAGGTATATTCTTCTCTTCTGGATTTATCCTTTGCCTGCTTACCCAGCTGGTGTGATGTTTATAACCTATTTACGTGTAGTGCTTGAGAATACAGATTTCTCTCTCTCTCTCCCCCCTTCCCTTTCCAATTCCGTCTCCCTTCACCCAAAAAAAGAGAAGTTCAAATGCTCATAACAGGATTGATGAAAAAAAGCCACTGCAAAGATGTTGTTAGATGTAGATCTTGGTTGATCAGAACTGAAATTAAAGTTCTTAGGGCATAACTGATTATTCTGAGTTTGATCCAACTGATACTGTGTTGGACATCTGATCCTCCATTAACCTTGGATGAAACTGTTCCCTGAATTAGCTTCCCTGCACTTGAAGGTGGCATCAATTTGCTCCCCCAATCCTCTCCAGTTTTTATACTCTGGCCCTCTGAGTACCTCTTTACAACACGACAAGGAAGAACAAAGATTATGGGTCCTGTAGCCTCAATAAATTAGGAAGCTTCTAGAGTGGACTCATGTGGAACCTCACTCAATAGTATATTGGTGTAATGGACCAACAGTCACAGGCTGACTTTCCTCTTTATGGGGAGATAGAGCCAGCCCTACCTGTATCATAATTGATTTGCTGGCTCCCAGCCTGAGGGGGCAACCAGCTGGTAAGTAGGGTTGGGTGATAGTTTAATGGACAGCTGGACCTTATAAAAAGGCTGAGTGAGATCAGTCTAGACTGTGTAAACACAGGGAGTGGGCAGGCTTCTGTGGAAGGCCCTGAGCCAGGGTCTGCAAAAAGCTGTGTACTCCAAGGGAAACATGTTACCTGGGGACTCGGTGCTCTATAACTGAGTGGACAGACTTAAAGGGAGCACAGAAGGTAGGCTCAGGGGAGACCAAAGGGGGACAAAAAGTCTCTTCACTCTGGGACAGAGTGCTGACTCCCAGAATTCTTCCCTGGAGTCCCTTTTACAGTCTCAGCCCCTCTAGGCTACCTTTCACTCTCTCTGCTCTGGGATAGAGTGCAGACTCCCAGGCTACTTTCCTAGAGTCCTCTTGACCCGACTTCAGGGCTTTCCACCCTATTATAGTATTAAAGTTTGGTCTTCTGTTAGTCCAAAAGAGAATTGAGCCACATGAATCTGTGGGAGACACAAAACCTGGGTGAGGGGAAACTGAGGTTGGGAGAGCCTGCAGTGCCATGATCAGCCAGAAGGGGTGCTATGATGCAGCCACACTCTGCAACACCATTGTTCTAATCTGAGACATCAGAACACTCATAGCTGTGACTGAATAACAAATTCTATTGTGCCTTGCAGCCACCAGCTTCTGAATCCTGCCCTGACAGAAATACTTCTGTGGAGGTTGGTAGCTATGATAACTCTCGTAAATAATATCAAATGTGTGAAATCGTTTGGCTCTTGGGAGTGTTGACAAATCCATGTTATTTCAGAATACAACCTAGGCTGTTATGTGGGCCTCTTGCAGGAAAGGTACTCTGCAGAGCAGGTCATTTTAGAGCGACTATACGTGAATTCTTTTCTGTCCAAGGAAAACAAAATGTTAACTAGTATTTTGGGAAGCACTTAGAGAGGCAGGTGGGCCAAAAGGTAAGTCAACATACTACAAACATTGTCTGTTGCATGTGAAGACGACATGTCTACTATGGGAGGTTCATATTATGATGTGCAGATAGGTGTTCTTCCAATCCGCTGATGGGAGAGCGGGGAATAATTCCCCTTTAGAAATGGTTGCTGAAGTGGAATTTAAGGTTTCAGTCCTGAACCATGGCTTCCAGAAGAATCAAATCAAGAAGCTGAGGTTAGGCACCCTTCTGTTTTTGGAGTGCTTTGTGCTCTAAAAAGAAGATGGAGTATATTTCTAAGCTTTCTTGTTGCCTAGGGGATAAATTACTGCAGTTTTAAGATGATATATTGCAGTCTTCATAGTCTGGAGTTTCAGTTGATTGGAAGAATAATAGAATGTCATTAACCTTGGTTTAGGGGTTGCATTTAACCCTAAGGTTAGGCTGGATCTCTCTGCCTCAGATTCATTTTTCTGATGTAGTAGTGTCCCACACTTCAACATCTTCTGCCACTTGTCCCCTCTTTAGGAAACTACATTATGTAGTCAGACTCTAGCCATGTGTGCTTGAAAACGAAGGTTTTTCTGCAGTATCCCTTCTGTCTCTCGTCACTTGGTGTGTTCAATCATCTAACGGATGTCCCTCATATAACTGTCATTTGGATCAAAGAGTGCCAAGACCCACAGTAGAGTATATATTTCCATTTGAGCTTAAAGGCCTTCTTAGATTTTTTTTTTTTTTAAATTAACTGAAAGGAGGTTTCCAGGGCAGCACAACCTACTAAGTCACTAAAGAGCCTGCCCCTGGGATATTTAGTAGTAAATAGTACCTGTTTTGCCTGCGAATTAGCTTTCCATGCCCTTAGGTGGAGCTAGTGTTGTAACAAAGTTTATAATATATGTTATAATTAAACTGTCATGACACCATGATGTGTATATATATATCATTGCTCTTCCTGTAAATCTTAGGCTGTTAAAGGCGGAGGAAGAGGCATTTCCCACGACAGCCACTGCTAATAAAAATCTCTCTTAAAAAAGGCAGCCAGTCCAGAATATTTTTCTGATCTTGAATCATACACCAGGCAATAGGGAGTATGACCATGCATGTGTGGCTCTTGCACAAGACGTGAAAGCAGCAGATGCACTACATTTTAAACAAAGACTTTGGGGGATTATAAACCAGGAGAGATTTACTCCTTTTTCAAGTTCACTCCCAGATGAAATCTCTCTCTGGAGGGAGTCAAGGAGTTCTTGGTGTTTACTACCAGCACATGCTTTCAAAGATCTGAAAGAGAGAAAATCTTTGCTGCATTTTTACTATGTCCTGCTCAAAGCCTATATCCTAAAGTAACCCTTCCTGGGGCAGGTGGGAGGGGTGGAGAGTGTTTGAGTCAGAGGACAAATACCTCTTAGGCTTTTTGTACTTTTCTTTTCCTTTTTGCTCTCTCTGGATTTTTTGGCTCACTTTGCAGGAGTCATTCCCCAGCTGCAATCTTTTGTGGCTTGCTTTATGCAGCACTGTGAGCCCTCTGGATATGTCTCCCTCAGTGTCCTCCCTTTGGCTGGGTTATGCGGTTTTGTAGTCAGAGTTCCCTAAATTTAGGGAAAAGGGGAGCCAAGTATGAGCCCCGCTTCTCTCCCAGGCCAACTTAGGATCCATTTTAGTACTTTGGGGGTAAAGGGACACACACATGCCCTGGTGCCCCTTAAGGATTTGTCTTTCTGGTCCTGTTCTGTCCAAGGACTTACCCCTTGGGCTGTCTGGCTGAAGTCCTCCTTATCTTTGGAGTCTCTTCCTGTTGGTTTTGTCATTCCTTCTTGAGCTTTTCTATGTTGGAGTCGCAGTTCCTTGGGGCCCACAACAGCCAGTCTGACTTAGCCTGTACCAACATGCCAGGGTCAGCTCACTGAGGACAGGAAGGGCATAATTTGCCTTCTAAAGAGCCTCTGAAAGCTGCCTCACTGCCTACTGTTTGCAAGACAGCTCTGCCATGCCTGAAGGGGACAGAGAAGTCTGGCAGGCAGGCACTGCAGTGCCGGCTCTGGGTGACTGAGACCACCTCAGTGCTCAATACCTAAGCCAGGATGGGGGAGAGAAGACAGACTAAAGAAAAATTGCTCACCAATGCTTAAAAAAACAGACGACAAAAAAACGCTGGCAAAGAGAAGTCAGGAGCAAAGTGAACCGTTACTTGACTGCTGCCATTGAGGCAGAAGATCTGGCAGCAAGCCAGAGAGGGGGACATGGCTCTCATGGGCTGTGCTATAGATATGAACTGCCTCCAGAAACTGCAGACGGGAGGGGAAATGCCCATACATATCAGCATTGTGGGAGATGCTGAGCTGCAGAAAAATTTGTATTATGGTGAACTTCCCTGCACCCCTTATTACTTGTTTTACTGGGAAAACTGAACCTTGGAAATTTCTCTCTGCAGGAGTGTCCCCTGTAATCAGAATCTGTAGCATCCTTCCCTGATGTCTTTCCCAATTTCTCAGATTTGAGGGGGGAGAGGGGAGTGGTGATGGGGAAAGAAGAGAGAAATCAATCTTTGAGGACTCTGATACTGAGGGTACCCTAACCTTACAGGTTCTCCTCCCCATCTTTGTAGGGCACAGGGAGAGTGCTCCATGTTTTGAGACAAGATATTACCGAAGAGGGAATCTGAAGAAAATTTACACCTGCAGAATGTGCAGGATCCTGTTGGCCCAGCAGATTGGGCATGGCCTGCCTACAATATAAGAGCGAGATATGGTTAGCCCAGGCATTTCTGCACCTTTTCCTGCCTGCTTCTCTATTCCACTTGTTGCCAGTGAGGTATTCCTGTCAGAGACGCCCACCTGGACATGCTGCACTGGAAGCTGCAACAGCCCGTTACCTTAGTATCAGAAGTGGTATTTCCAGCAAGCTTGTCGCAGAGCTCCTGAGAATAAATAAGAGCTAACCAATGCTCAGGGGTGGAGGGATAGCTCAGTGGTTTGAGCATTGGCCTGCTTAAACTCAGGGTTGTGAGTTCAATCCTTGAGGGGGCCACTTGGGGGTTGTGGCAAAATCAGTACTTGGTCCTGCTAGTGAAGGCAGGGGGCTGGACTCGATGACCCTTCGGGGTCCCTTCCAGTTCTAGGAGATGGGTATATCTCCATTTATCTTTTCTTATCTTTATCTTCTTCCCATAAGATGAATATTAAAGAGTAAGAAGGATCCCTTTTTGTGGTATTCATTTGTTTTCTTGTAGTGCTGACCAGGAGTTCTGGTAAATCCTCCTTGCAGCTGCTGGAGGCAGATCAGTTTTGCTGGGGGTTCTCAGGTATGACTACTCCCAGTCTGCCAGGACCAACATGTCTGGTTCTGCCTCCAAGTAGCTGCAAGTAGGGGGTAAGACCCATTGTAATGGATCTATGTTCTTTCCCTGTGAAGAAGAATGACTGGATTAATTTAAATTATAGGTGAAAGTTTTCCCCATATTACATCACAAGTAGTACCAGTAGGTAAAATAGAAAATATACTGTCACAAGAATGCAATTTTTTAAAAGATAGATAAAATTTTCAATAATAAAACTTCCCTCTCCACACAAAAATCCAACATGCAGCACTACCACAAGGCACATAGCCCTCTCACAGTTTTTCCCTCACTGAGGTAAATTCAGAAACATCCAACATATAATCCACATATGATTTCAATTCCAAAAGGCAGCAGTCATGCAGTTCAATTTATAATTACAGAAAGATACAATGCATGGTGAAGGTAGTACAAAGGTATTTCTTCTTGCCAAGGCATGCTTCATTCCTACCCCTTCTGAGGTGTTAAGGTCCAAAGGATATTAGGAACCAAAACAACTGCAACTGACACCATCCAACAAACTCCTATGCAGGGCTTATCTGCAAGCAGTCTGTGCTTCCAGTGATTCATCCCCAGGGTTTGGTCATCCCTTAGCAGGGGTTATCCAGCTGGCAAGCTACTTCAGTCTCTAGGCAGCAACCACACTTCTCTCCAATTAAGAGCCACAGAGCTCTGCTTCTCTTTCCTTGTCAACCCCGGACTGGGCTTCTTTTAATGCCTCTCTCCATGCCTGACATTTGCTGCAGGTGTAGTGGCATGGGGCCATCTGGAGCCCCAGGCTCTCCTTAATCCTCTCCTTGCTGGCATGGAGCCTATCCGCCTCATTAACACCCTTGTTGTCAGAGTGGGGTCTATCTGCCGTACCACAGTGATTAAATAAATGCTCTTTCCAAAACCTATAAACCTGTATGTCTGACAAAACTCAGTGCATGTTTCCACTGTCAGTAATTGTATTTTAGATGTCTTTACAAAGTAAAATGTACTTGTGAAGTCACAGAAAAGAATGTCAAACCAATTAACTCAAAGTAGTGGTTTGGCATACCCAAGAAAGGCAGAGCACTGCAAATGCCAAGGTACAGGATGCAGCAGTACAGGTAATAGTATGAGACAGGGTAAGTTACCCATAACATATTTATGCCTTTTTATCTATGCAACGAGGAACCTCAAATCATACTTTAAACTTGTGACTCAAACAATCCTAAATCCAGCCTTGGTTCTCCAAAAACAAATGGTGTTGTGAACACTCAAACAGTGAAACTGTGGAGTGAAGGGGAGAAGTGTTACACTGGCATTTTACCACAAATGTGCAGCGATATAATTTTAGAGAAAGATATTGCTTCATCTGTACACTTTGTTTTAGTTATTTATGATTCTATAAAAGTTATTAAAATGAATAGTCATGCAATAAAGAAATGAAAAGCAAATATATATCTATATAGATATAGATATAGATATATCTCAGGAGGTGTTTATTAAGAACTGATTTTATACTCAGGCAATATTTTACTCCTTGTACCCTCAAATCTAGTCATGGTACAAATTGCAAACTACTGTAGAGAATGACTTCATGCAGAATTTATGGATTGTCATTTCACTCCACTCATTTTAATAACATTATTTCCATAGTAAATAAACAGCTTAGAGAAACTGAAACCAAAAAGAAAAAAAGACTTAATTCTAACGGAAGTGTAAGGGTAAATATTTTAAAAGGATTTAAATGCATTAGGAGTCTAGGTACCATTTTCAAAAATTACTTAAGCACCTAAGACTCTTAAGTGCCTATGTCTCCTTTGAAAATGTGATTTAGGCATTTTAGAATTTTTTTCTGAGGTTATTGGCAAAAAAATGTTTGCTCAATGGCTGTAAAAGTGATTTGCAGAAAAATAACACTCATCTGCAGGATGATAGTGTTATTGTCCACTGGAGGTCACTCTGTCAACCCAATGAATTATAGTTTTTCCCCTGTAAAATGAAAAATCTAGTCAATTCTGCCCTTAAGAGTGTTCTACAAATTATTTTTAAAAGCTCTTCCTTATGATGTATAAAGAGAGTTGAAATGGTGGGGTTTTATTTTGTTTTTTTTTGGGTTTACATTGCTTGGTTTTGTTTGTTTTTTATATTGGAATACCAGGAATGTCAATTCTATTCTTGCTTGTATTTTCTGTGGAGGATGTGACGATCTTGGAGGTTGTACATTGTTAGCCCACACAAGTTATTTAAGAAGGAGTGAGGGTGCAGTAAGGTAGCTACAATAGTGCAAAGTGCTGCAGTCATGTCAGGGTCCACAAGGTTATTGGGCCCAACCAGATGGAGTGGTTCAACACCACTCACTCAAATTTGGTTCTACTGCGTCTCTGTTGGGACAGAAGGGCAGCTGGGTCAAATCTGAGTGGCACTGCAACAGTATATGTAGGGTCACAGTGCCACTCAGGTTTGCCCAGCTGCCCCTCTGTCGTGATAGAGGGGTGGTTGGGCTGAACCTAAGCAGTACTCCCACCCCATGCACCACTCATTACTCAGATTTGGCCAGCACTGTGTGAGGACAGGGTAGGTGATGAGATGGAGCTGAGCTGCTGTGCAAAACTATTGGCTGGAACTACCTAGCTCAAGTGGTGCCAGGGAGCGGTCAGGAAAAAAGGCTGGTTGATGAGTTGTTGCTGGGCTAGAGGTGAGGAGGGAGTGCTGGGGATCTGCGGGGCCAGCGGCTGGGAGCATGTAGATAGAGTATGTTATGGTGCAGTGCAGTGAGCTGTTAGAGGAATGAGAGGTGCTGGGAGGCAGTGGGCTAGGTTGGGAGACTCAGATTTCAGAATCAGGAAGGGGGCCCTAACCTATTCTTGCACTAGGGACTTCTAGGGCTCTCTTATGCCACTGTGAAAGTGCCGAGTTTTAACAAAGACATCCTGTTAGTCACAGAAATAAAATAGTATAAACAAATATACATCAAAAACAGACCACAATTTCCAAAACAGGTGTTTAAAGTTAAGCTCTTAAATCCTTATTTAAATGAAGAGATAAATAAGTGGCCTGATTTTTGAAAGCGCTGATCACCCAATAGCTCTCACTGAAGTCATCCAGTGATGTAGTGTGAATACAGTGAAACACACTGAACACAATGTAAAAAAGCCTTATCTGTCATTACACCCGAACATACTCTTTTTAACAAGGCACATGCATTGACACAAAATGATGAAAAAATGCTTAACATGTATCTGAATATGCACTTCACAAAAACACAATCAGAGCTATGTTATATTAACCAGTCACAATGATGCATGGTGTATAATAGGCAATGTTATAATAAGTCCAAGAGAAAAAGCATAAAAATTTACCAGATCTTCACTCATTCAATAAAAAAGAACCGTGCCTTTATCTGTAGGTTTCACTGAAGCTTAGAATTAAAAAAAAGAAATCAAGTAATAGCCTATTAAACCATCTTCTGTAAGGTTTCTTCCACTTATGTTAGCCATTCATGGCACCTTTTAATTTAAGCCCAGTCTTCCATGAATTCTGTATCATTTTATTCAACTTCCTATTTTCACTTAAACTAAATTAGGTGTATCTTCAAAGATTCATTAAATGTGAGATCTTTTCTTACTATTTTCTGTATTTATAAAGGTGACCATCACTCAATAGCAGGGCACTAGTTTATGTGAGTGGACATTTAACTAAATCAACCACAATTATTTGGAATCTGTAATAAAAATATTGTTCTCTTGGCAAAGAAGCACAATGTATTTGTATTTAAACATGAAGACTGAGGCTTTTACAAAACCATGAGAAAAGACTTGAGAGTTATGTGAATTTACATGGTTTTCTTCACTATTTATCATTATCTGTATTCAAGCAGCATCCACAATGGATTCTCATCCACAGAAGAGTACAGTCCCTGCCCCAAAGAGCTTACAGTCTAAGCTAACAAGCAACATACCAATAATGGAAGAAAGAGATACAGTAAATATCTATAATTTTCATATACATCTTAACATACACAGCCTTTATTATAGGCAGGGCTGAGAATGTCTGGGCAAGGTGATTGGGACTGGGAATCCAGGGTGACAGGCCTAGCACTTGGCAGGCAAGTAGACTGGAACTTGGGTAAGAATCCTGAGAAATGAAGACTGGGTCTAGGTAGTTAGGGAGACTGGACTAGAGACAAGGAGCCAGGGGTGGGGAGAAGCAAGTGGCCTTGGACAAGCAGAGGATAGGGCAGAACAGACAGTGACCACTACAGCATACTCCTCTCCAGAACCTGGAATAGAACCCAAGATCCCGGAATCTCATCATTCCCATGCTGCCAGCAAACATTTGTGAAAGCAAGAGGCAAAGTATCCATAGAGGATGACAATCTGTGACTGCTATCAATTATCCATTAGCTCAAGTGGCAGAGATCTGTCAGTGGATCTAAAATTTCCAAATCCTGCTGATGATCCATGTGGCTATCAATAGGATACTATATGTTAGAAAAAAAATCAGTTTGCTTTATTAAAAATATAGGAAACTAGACACACACACATACCCCTACCTATGTCTAAAAAGCAGTATTAAGGTTTCAAAGTCAAGAACTCAAAAGTTAGAAGATGCCAGAATTAAGGTTGCCTGTGCATATCATAATGCATACAGTCTTTAATTACATGATCACAGAGGAGACTCTGGTATAACCCATGTTTTATTTGTTGAAGAAATTGGAAAAGGTGAACAAGGCAAGGAATTGCAGGAAGAGAAATGATGGTCTCAGGATTAAGACAGTTGAGTTGGATTATATAGCTCTGCCTCTGCCACTCAGTTTCTATGAGGTGGTCTCTTAAATCCAATTTTTCACAGGAGGTCACTAATTTTGAATTCCTCATTTTCTGGGGGCCTGAACTGAGTCACTGGTGTCTGATGTGCAGACATACTGAGCGCTCATAACTGCAACTGAAATCAATGGGGGCTATGCTTTGAATGTATAAAGTACTATGAAATGGTATGTACTTTGAAAAATCAGGTCCTAGATGTCTCAAATTGGATACCCAAAAGTAGTGGAAATTTCTGACCTTCATCTCTCTGTGTCTAAGTTCCCCATCTCTCTCTTTCTCGTGCGTGTGTGTATCTGACAAAGCGTACAACTAAGAAAACTTCTTATACCTACAGGAAAACAAATCTATAATTTTGTTACCTATAAAAACTTGTAAAGCACATTTATGCGTATGTGCATCTTTCAAATGACATATTACCTTCTCGCCTGTCTTGTTACCATTTATAGAAAGAACTAAGTACATTGAGTTTGATAAGTAATTTTGCCCAGTATGATGTCTGGCTCCCAATGATATGCAAGCACCAAGCTGTTAGGTGAAAAAACCCAATTCTTTCTTCTTGTGTTTTTGAGAGAAGAGATATCCAACACTGGACAAAAAAACCTTCATTTCTAAATTGAAAAGCAGTAATAGTAGTGAAGGCTGTGCATCACCAGCCTATTGAAATATGTGCCAACATATGCTGATGAGCATCATAACGCTGTACAAAATGTCACAAACGAGGCTACAAAATACAGGACAAATTAGTTTACATGCATTAATATAAATATGACAAATCTCTTTCACCTTTAAGCCTGTCACACCCGTATTTGATAACTGATCTAGTATCCTTGAGCTTAAATTTTCCAGACATGTTTAGACTCTCAAGTTATTTCTCTAGAGCTGTATTTAACCACAACAAAAATCTGCTGCTGTATTCAAAAAACAAGATAGTTTTATCAAGCCTATTGCATTCAGAGTAAAAAAAAAATGAATATTAAAAAACGGATAGCCATGGAAGCTGTTTTAAAGAAGACACATATATGGACATTGTATAAAGAAACCCATTTTATGCATAAAGTATACAGATAAATAGTAAACGATTTTTAAGAGACTTTTAAGCCTTCAAGGAATCACAACAAATCTTTTAAGCCTACTTTTAAAACATCTTAGAAAAAGACCATTTTAAGACAAATGTAACAGTTAGTACATGTGAAATAAAGCAGATGAGATAAAGTGACTTCATAAAGTGAATTAAAAAAATGCCACTCACTATTGTCTCGCTGTGCATAACTAAACAGGCCCATTTCCCAAATAATAATTTAAAAAAAAACAAACCCACACACATTTTCAAAATGGGCAAACTAAAACAAAGTCTTAAAACCTCCCTGAAGTCAAACATGGAACTATTTTCAGGTGTACTAAGCAATGAACCCAACTAAAGTCATTAACTGTATCTATTCTTGTGACAAAAAGATGAAATTACATCACTACCAGTAGCACCAACCAGATGCACAGAGCAATCCGTAACTAATTTTACACACTGTGGGATTAGTAAAGAACACGTTACTAGATTCATTTGAATAATTTAGTGAGCAGATTTTGCAAGAAAGATGTTCATATAGGAATATTTAACAATGTCTGTAAGTAGCAAAGTGTCTAAAAACCTACAGTACTAATGAATGCTTGAACCATATGGTCAGTTCAAAATTTGTGTGTAAATGTAACTACAGCACATCAGCAGTAACTAAATATGAAATGCATTACAGCTAGATTCTTTTCCCTTTAAATCCTTCTCTGCTCTATTGAGTGCTTGTCTTCTCAATACTGGAGTAAATTTAGCGACTATTAAACCTGGATGAATTTAAAAACATACAGTCATGATCCATCCATGAAGCTTACATTCTTACACTTAAAAACTAGATTCAAACAATTTTAACAGCAATTTATGTTCTTAAAATATCCAGTAAAAAGAGAAAACATTAAATGTCATCTAGCACACTGTTCATCAAATCAGACACACAGATGTGCAGAGCAAAAATTAAAAAAAAAAAAAGATAGGCATTATACTGTTTAATGCCATTTCCTTCTACTAGATTTTATGTCTACAATTATTCGGGTCAATCTTAAATATTGTGCTCTGATGCCAATATGGATTAGACAGGAATATAATTAATTAATTCAATTTTCCTTATCTCTGTACAAATGATAGTGAGTTAGTTTTCCAAAGGGAATTTTTATCTTGTAGAAAAATTACACATTAGGCCCGAGTCTTCTCTCATTTATAACAGTGCAAATTGAAACTAAATCCAGTAAGGACTGATCTACACTAAAAACTTATATTGACATTGCTCAGGAGGGTGAAAAATTCTCCACCTTGAGTGCCCCAGCTATGCCCAATTTTTCACCTCCAAGTGACATAGTTGTGCTGACATAACATCTGTGGCTAGGTCAATGGAAGAATTTTTCCATGGAGCTATCTACCATCACTCAGGGAGGCAGAGTTCCTACAGTGATGGAAAAATTCCTTCCATCGCTGTAGTCTGCATCAATACAGCAGGATAGCTGCAGCTATGCTGCTCTAGCCCCTGAAGTGTAACCAAGCCCTCAGTTAATGGAGTTCCATGAGTGCGCAACTCATGTCAGAGGAAAAATGGATCTTTAAGTTTAGATGATCACATGTCCTAGTTTACTATGTTGTCATTGTTTTGAATTATGGCCCCAGTGCCCTAATCAGCTCCACTGAACCTAATTTTTTCCCTATTTCAGTTGAACTATCTAGGAGGATGTTCAGCCACGTCTGTCTAAAAGGCCACTTTGATGTCTTCTGCTCTATTCTCTTCTTGCCTCCGGTCTTGGCACCCTTTCCTGTAAGGTGCCAGGGTGTTCTCAACTTCAATTAAAACCAATGGGAGTTCAGAACACGCAACACCTCATGAAATCAGGCCCAACAGCCTGATATTTCACCCATCAGCCTCACTTGCTCTGAGTCTCATTTTCCTTTTCCTGTGCTTTGATTCTGCTGCATTACTGAGAGGAAATCTGAAGCACAATATGAAATGCTATCCTGTCCAGATCAGAGGAGAGGAGGAAGTGGATCAGAAAGAAAATTGGGTTGGTGAACAACAGGTTAGGTGACAATAGATGCCGCTACTGTGGCCAACTATGGCAAAAAAGTCGGAGGTGGGAAGGGAGCTGGAGTTGCAGTGAGAGGAGAGGCATAAGAGATTGTAAGGCTGGGGTGGAAAATGTAACATGTCCTCATCTGGTATATGGTGTGTCCCCCACCCAAATGATAAATCTAGTTTAAAAATCACCAACTAAACATTAAGAATCATGAACATGAAAGATAAGATTTTCTTTAACTTTTTCCTAGTCAGTTTTAGGTGCACTGGTACTCTAGCAGAAGATTTTTTTAAATTTCTTTATGTGATTTATTATATCTATTGCTTTAAATCAAGTATCAACTTCTCTTCATTTTTATAGGTAACACAATTATAGCTTTGTTTTCCTGTAGGTATAAGAAGTTTTCTTAGTTCCCCATCTCTCTCTTTCTCGTGTGTGTGTGTGTGTGTGTGTGTATGACAAAGTGTACAACTAAGAAAACTTCTTATACCTACAGGAAAACAAATCTATAATTTTGTTACCTATAAAAATGAAGAGATGTTGATATTTGATTTTAAGCAATAGATATAATAAATCACATCTTTAAGAGGTATCCCTAAAATGCAGGTACGTTAATAAATCATATAAAAATATATCAACCATCATGTGGTTTACCTTCCTTATTCTCTTTTCTATTTTTCCTCTTCTTCCATCTCTCTCTTAGATTTTCTCTCCTATATTTGGTTTATCTCCTTTTTCCTTTCTCATTTTCCTTATTCATTTATTCTATTTTCTTCTCTCTTCCCATATCTCTCTCTGTTCTCATCCCATCTATTTCGTTTTTCCACTGGGACTCATTTCTTTTCCTTTTCCTCTGCATTTCAAATATTTTACATTCCTCCTATTTGCTCTCTGGCACATTCCTTGTTTCCTCAGAGCCATTTACCTCCCTAAATTCATTCCTTCTTCCCTCCTCCAAATATCACACACAAACCCATTAAATGTTAGATGTATTCCAAGACCTTCTGCCCTCCATCTCCAGAAATTTACTCCTGGGAGTTCAAACTGGCCAGTCCATTTGTTTAGCCTAATGGCTCCTGAGATGGGCTCATGCGGTTACTTCATGGCCTTTACCTTCTAGAGCCTTTCCCTGTTTCTACTTCTTTATTCCTGATCTTTCCCACTTGCAAATCATCCTCCCCTGCCTTCTCCCCCGTCCCACCCCCCGACACACACACACACAAACACTTTCATTTATCCATGAGTCTTCTCCTTTCATTCATTGCATGGTCTGTGATTAGCCTGAAGTGTCTCTTTCTAAGATCTCAGGCTGGGGGAGGGGGAGAAGAGAGGAGGACGACAGCAACTGTTGCAGTGCATTCTCCCAGAAGGCAATACACACAACTTCTGTTCTCTACTGAAGGTGAGTGGTGGCTACTGGCTGCTAACATCCCATGAGAGAATTAGGAGTTTTATTTTATTTCATCTCTCTTTGGAGCACAGTGGCCCACATATTTAAAGGTAATTAGGCAATGCTGCACCCACTGTTGTTACACCTAAATGATTTAGGAGCCTATGCCTCATTTTCAAAGGGGATTTAGGCACTCAGGAGCCTAAATCCCATTGATTCGATGAGATTTTGTTTCTTAAGTGTGTAAATTTCTTTTAAAAATGAGGCTTAGCTGTTTATAGCACTGAGCACAGCAATGCCTAAATCCTTGTGACAGTGTCTTTTGTTGGCCAGACACAACAAAATCAAAATTTGCTTCATCAGAACAAGGAAAAAGGTCAAATAAAGCCTTTAGAGGATTATTTTGGCACTCTCTGCACCATTATATTCTAGACGACTTCCTAAGGCACCTATGCCTAATGCCACTACTCTTTTCTTTTCCAGTTCAAAATCAGGGTGCAAAGTTGCTAGAAAAACAGCATTACAATACTTATCCATTTTCAGTGCTTCCTGCTCTCCAACCCAAAAGACAGTATAGACATGACACTCCTGTTATGGAAACTGGAATTTTATTTTGTCCTCTACCTTTGGTTTCTAACACCACAGTGCTCACCATTGAAAAAGACAGTTTAACATACAAAGGCTTGAATATGCCACTTTGAGGCCTATTAAGGCCCAATGTCTGTAAAAGTTTATTGAAATAAATTTTTCCAGTCTAATTCACATTACAATTCTGCATGTTCCTATCAAATGAAATTTCAGGTTGAGTAGATTTCCAAATTAATCTATTAAAATTCAATTCAAATGGCTAAAACTAACTTGTCCTAAGATAAGGTTGGGTTGTCTCACTCCCTTCTGCACTTGGGAGTATTTTCATGAAAGCGGGGTTAGTAGTGGAAGTTAAATTGAACTTGAATGCCCCAGAAGAGTGTTTGGCGTCATCTCAATGCCTTCCCTATTGTGTGCTGAGCCCAACATCCCATGAGAGAATTAGGAGTTTCTTTTATTTCATCTCTCTTTGGATTGTGTTTTGTACTCACTGACTACTGCACTGAGGTATCACAGTTTAGTCCTGGTGAATGGAGAAGATTCACAGCACTGTGCTGTAATGCTCAACTACTTAAAGACCTTCCCACACCAAGAAAAACACTCTGCTTGGAGAGAGTTTTTTTGCTTTTCTGTATTTTCTGCCTTAGTTTTTCATTGGGGAAATAGCATACTAATTTACTTCCTGCCCCATATGGTTTTATATTCATTTGATATTATACAGATATAAAGTCAGTCATTCTCAAATATGTTATTGAAAAGTGTTATGCACATGTATATTGTAACATTTACAATTTTAAGAGACTTTTAAATAAAATATTTATCAGGAATTTTCTGCTCCCAGGTATTCATCTAAAGAAAGAATGTTCCTTTTGCTACATCAAAGTCATTTCCAGAGCAACCAATTATGAGGTCACAAAAAACAGCAATTACATTAACTGAAGAAAACACATCAGGGATAAATGAACCCGTAGGGACATGCATGAAAACAGGACGTTTGTTTTCAATATTAAGAACAGGGGAGGAGAAATAAAGAAAATATAAATTATATCTGAAGAATTCTTTCCTACACTAAATGGTTTTCAAAAGTGATCCATGAGATATTAACATGCCTCTAAGGAAAAGAAAAAAATGCCATGGGCAAGCAAAATGTAGACACCTTTTCACTCCTGGAAGGAAAAGCAGAATATATGAGGTGAGCTTGCAATGGGGACAGAAAAAAATTGCTCCACCACAAACCCTATTTCTTCTCCTTTTATTTCAATACCATCATAAGCAGCGTCTATTTGGGACCAGATTCCCCACACTTCTGACCCCGGCAAAATCCCTATTGACTTCAGCAGAAGTATTCACTGAAAAAGGAATACAATACTAGACACTGTTAGCATAACAGCACTACAGTCATTTAACAGCTGTGGAACAACCAAAAGCAGGAAAGAGATTCTTCCGCAGGGTACAGGAATTACCAGTATCACTAATGAACAGGTATTCACTATATTACCTCACACTTTCTGCAAGAGTCCTTTTGGTCTCCTTATTACCACTGGATCAGAAGACAGGCATTTCCATCTACAATGAATCTGATATTTTCATCCCATCTTTTCAGACCAAGAGCTGGACGTGGTTATTTATGCATACATGACCTCCATGCTTGATTATTGTAATTCATCTAATCCAGGAAAGAATCCATACATCTTGAAAAAAGTCTAATTCATATAAATTGCTGCAGCCCACCTACCCAGGCACCCCAGGTCACTGAGATCGTCATCCCAGTACTCCACTGCCTGCACTCGCTTTTTGTTGCATTCAGAGCACTATTCAAAGTCTCTGTCTTACTATTCAAAACTTGCTACGGGACTGATCCTAAAGAGCACCACTCCCTTTACAACCACCACCATTCTGTGATTACACACAGTTATGTTTCATCATAACAGCGAAAATGTCAACCAATAAGAGAAGGCTCAAAAGTGCACAGGACGGAATTTTTGCCTGTGCTGAACAAAGATTGCAGAACTCACTACTATAAAAGATAAGAATGACAATGGATCTCAACTACACTCAGAACTAGAGGCAAGCACCAGTCCCTCAATTTAGCTTTCCCTCTAAGAATCACGAACATGTAACTACACCTCCAACAAGCTAGGAAAGTAGAAAGAGATTGTTATCCCTACTTTTATATAGCTCGGAGGCACTCAGCTACTACAGTGATGAAGGCTAGAAAGAAAGACAGAGTATCTATGTCTAACAATCAAGATAGTTAAAGAAGCAACGCATGACTGAGGAGAATTCTCAGCAGATTGGGGCGTATGTCTCTCTTGTAAGGAAAACATATTTCAATCCTCTATTCCATTAGGATATACTGCAGTCCCAAAGCTACCTTGTTGGAAGAATATCATCAGTTTTGGTTTTAAATGCTTTTGAGTTTTGTTCTCATTTCAAGAAAAAAAACTTTGTCTTTCTGACATAAATTTAACAGAAAAAAACCCAATCTTTTTTCGTTTTCTCCCATGGCATGCAACACCTGACTGAACCTAACTTAATTCTAACTTAACCTCTGCATTCATGTAAAAATCAAATACATGAAAAATCAAATTGCAGTCATTTGCTTAAATCTTTAAAAAGTAGAGCTGGATTTTTTTCCACAATGGTAACTTATAAAGAAGCACACTTTTACATCAGAGAAGTTCAGGGGCCAGATTCACATGCACCTTTATAAGCCAACCAAAACTCCTCATGACACTGGAGTAATTCATCCTGAAGGAAGTGTTCCCAAAGCCACCTTTCTTTGGGGACCCTTTTAGGTCATGCAGCTTTACTTGATGGGCCAGGGCTCCAATGGCCAGGGCTTCTGAAGGGATGCACTAAATAAAACCACATCTTGTCCACATCCAATTTTAAGCCAGCAACACACACTTTTTCAGCTGCCCTTCCCTCTGTGGGTATCTTTACACAGCAGCTAGAAGGGTGCTTTCCAGTGCAGGAAGACAGACATGCGCTAGTTCTGCTCAAGCTAGCACACTAAAAACAGCAGCATGGCTGCAGCAGCACAGGCAGATTAAGCTAGCCGCACAAATACAATCCCATCCAATTATTTGTGTGTGCATGAACTTGAGCAGCTAGCCCATACCACTGTGGCTATATTGCTCTTTGACAGACTAGCTCAAGCAGAGCTAATGCATGTCTGGTTTACTCATGTTGGGAAGCACAGTCCCAGCTGCTGTGTAGACATACCATATGTTCCACTGCTTCTTTCCCTTACTCCTAAGGTACAAGAGAGGTTGTGATCACTTTCTCTGTAGCTTCCCGATCCTGAGGAACTGTCCACCCCAGGGTCCTCAATCAGCATTTACAACACTGACATTAGCCAGCATCATCAATAGAAGAATTTGACCTTGGATCTCTAATAGTATTTTTCTCAGATTCTGCTAAAAAAAAAAAAAAAAAATCCTTTCAATTTGTACAATTCATCTCCTTGTGAAGAGATCAAATGAAGGCTTAACATATATTACACTGCTCCATATAATTAACCAATCTTCAAATGCTCACTCTTTTCCCCTGTCCCTACCATATAATCCCCTAAAAAGTTGGTAATAAACTAACAGCTGTTTCCTGCTGCATTCTGAAACAAACTAAATCAACTAATCCAGCATTTTTATCATATATTTAATATAAATTCCACCCAAAAGTACCAATATTTTACTTATATACAAACCACAATAATAACAGAAAAAACTGCAGATGACTAACACTTTATTAAATACTGCATATTAAACAAAAACTCCAGGTTGAAAATGTTAATGACAAGAAGTCAATAAACTCAGAAACTAAGATTCCCACTGAAACGTAAACTTAGGTAAACTGTACGTGTATAATATAGTAAAGTTGATTATTTTTAAATTTATACTTTAATATTTTGCTTTTCTCATTGAACCACCCTGCGTTTTTGTTATTTTTGTAAAGCAAAAAACACCCATTTGACTCCTTGTGGTCTTATCTCAGCATGTAAGTACTGAAACAGTCATTGGCATGGAACTAGTCTCACACTGAATTAATTAAATTAAGTGCTATATTTGAATGTCTAATTGTGATTTATTTATTTTTTAAAATACAACACTTAAATAACAAGTCCTGAAAAAAAGAGAGCAGGAAGTACATCTCAAATCCTCAGCTCTCTAAGTTTTGCTGATTATTTGACATAAAAAACCTGAGATTACACTCTAGCAAGGGAATTAGAAGAAATATAATCTCATTTTATTACCCTATAAAGCTATGCAAAGCAGGGCCTCTTGACAGTGAGACCTACTCACTAGTCTTGTTCATGGAATTCTGGACCAGTTGTAGATCAAAATATAGAAGGTCCTATTTTTCACAGCTTATACACTATATGGTAGTAAAGTGAAGTCCTATTTCTTGTAATTGCTGTGAAGATTAATCCCTTGTAAGAATGGGCTCTTACATGTTAATTTCATATCCAATCACTGAAAAATTCAACTGTAGTTATTTCTAGTGTGCACACTTCCAAATAGACAAACATTTGTATGTACATATAAATAGAATGGTTCATTTGGCACACACATACTATCTGCTAAAGGAAATGAATAATATACAACATGCACAATATGTCATTTTAAAAAGCTTTGAATTTTCTTAACTTTTTTTTTGATTTTACCAAAACACGTTTTTCTCATTAACTGCTAGCAAATTTGCAATATTTAAGAGAAGCCAGCATTGATGTCCCACAAGTGCAGCCACTACCATCAGACACTGTGATGATACAAGGGGCAATGAACATACCAAATGGTTGTTTCCTACACAAAAGTTGTTTCCTATGATGTAGCCCTACAGAATGTAGGAAGCTCATCAGCCTGTAAACACAGAACACTTTACTAGAAGTCACTGTTAGAGGCAAAAGCCCCTTCAAAACATGCAATATGAGGCTACAAAAGGGAGCCTGGCTCCCCACCTCAATTCCTTCTTACCACTCAGTAAGGAGATACGACTAATCTGGATTAATTAAATGATGAATGGATAGAATTAATAGAATGCTGTACTACCTTATTTCTGAACTATCAAGTTAATTTAATCACAGAATCTAAATTTATTTTATCCTCTTCCATTGTTGTATTGGTGTATTAACATAGTTAGGACTGGAATATGTGATGTTTTTCCTTTCAAGTCAGTACTGAACTAATGACTAGGCTTTGTATTTGGAAGTGACGTGCTGCTGGAGGTGTCATCTTTCAAATGAGAAGAGAAAAACATAGGTCCTAACCATTCATGTTTATGAAAGATCCCATGGCATTTTTCACAAGTATTCTTGCCAAATTCTGACTTGAGTAATTACAGTCTGTGTACTTAAATTCCCTGGTTATTCACTTTGAATTACATTCATTCAAATGCTGGTAAATCACACCTTGCCCTATGCACCATTTGCGTCTTAGTTGGTCCAGCAAAAAAGGCTTTAGTAAGGTGAATTTCACACTTCTTGAATAAAATTTGTACCAGGTTACCATTAATATGCATTTCAGGAGTGGATGAAGTGTGTGTGTACGGCATAAATAAAGGTATATTAAATGAATGTGAGACACAGAGGGGAAAAAAACCTTGCTGTAAATCCCTTTGGGATCCTTCAGGATGAAAGGCACTATATTAATGCAAGATGATTTCATAGCAAAGAACTGCTACATTGCTTATAAGTGAAGGCATCTTCCTGAAAAATGGTTTTATAGTTGCTATTCTAGGAATAGGTACAGTTGCAACTATATGCATGGATTGTATTGATTTAGAGACATTATTTATGTAATAGCCACATGTAATGCTACAATTATATTGAGAGGCATTGTTTTGGATTCTACAGGCACACAACTCTCCATATACAATTTACATGTTTGATGTCTATTATAGTGATCTGACACTTTTTCACCTAGTGATTTCAGCTTTTCATCTACAATAAAAAGTGAAATTCTGTTCTTTGCTTAAACATTTCTTCAGTTTCCCTTTAAAAGCTGGAGGGAATAATCTCTGTAGTCCTTGTAATGTTTTAAATAATTCACAAAATCATTATTCTTACAAAAAATCTGTTGATTATTGGGTTTATTTGATAAAAGCGGCATCATGAGGGGTTTTGTGACAACTGAGAATTTCCAAAAAATAATCAACAGCAATTTCAAGTAACGTTATTTCTAAACATCAAAATTATAAAATAATAAAAAGATCAGGAACATTTAGATGACAGTACTGATTTTCTTTTTACTGAAGGATTTTGTTTGCCAGAGTTGGGCTGGGGAGCAAGGATATCGTAAGTCTGACAAAATTACAGTATACTTTCCTTGTGTTTTATGAACATAGAAAGACTAACCAAATAACTAAAAAAGTTAATCTAATACTAATTTTCTAAATTCAATGTGACATTATTAGAAAATATCTAACATACTAGGGAAACTGTTTCTTCAATTCAATGGCAACACCAGTTTTTAGGCAGATATTATGAACAGCAAAAAACTACTGATATGAGGAAATAAATCCAAAATTGTTAATTTACAAAGGAAGAGAAGCTACAAGGTGGTAGAATTTTCAAAAGCACCTAAAAAAAAAAAAATGAGATATGTGCTTTTAAATCACTAAGTGCTTTAGAAAATCCTACCAATGGGAACAAAGAAAAATGGTTCAAAATACAGCATAAATTGATTCAGTGCCTTGTGGAACTAAATCCAGGAGCACACACAGGGACCAGATTAACGTTCCTGAATTGTAGAGCACCCTCTGTCTGCTCCACTCTCAAATAGTTTGTGTATCTGATTCAATTTCATGTGCTGTAGGAGTTTTACATTACAAATATATGAGGGCTTCACCCAAACTGTAACCATCTGATTACTGGATAGCTTACAAGAAGTGAATTATTAGTCTCAATCCAGTTTCCAGTGGGCAGGTGTCCACATCGAGATGGCCATGATAACCGGCACCCTTGTTAGTAGTTCCGACACTGAGATTGAATTACATTCTCCCCCCATGTCAAGTTTGAAGCACATTGGGAGGGAGTTGTGAGGTAACCTGTACTGCTAATTAGTGCCCAGAATGTCCCGTTAGCTGTGGATACAACAGAGAAAGGACTTCAGTCTTCAGAACTATTTCACAAAAGCATCATTCTCAACTTCTAAACTTTCCAAAATTTAAATGGAGAAATTTGGGAAAAATTGGATACGTTAATTTTGAGGCTCTTAAATTTGACCAGTAACTGAGAGACTTTTTTCCCTAAGAATTCATTAGCATGACTACTCAAAGTTTCTCACAAAATTGGTAAGAAAGCTAAACTGTTGAAATGAACAGAGCATCAAGAGAAAACCAAACTAGAATAAAATGTAAAGTAGTGGCATTAGAAAACAGAATAAAATTACTTGATAGTGTTATTCTGAAGAGAAGTTTTTGTTTAGTAATAGCCGAGAAAAAAATCTATTTGCCAGGAAAGAAGAAATATTGTAGAAATCAAATGTCCAATATTACAAACACTGTCAAAACAGTAAGCAGAAGGCACCAAGTTTTGTCTTGATCACTGAATTTATAAAACTAAAAAAAGCATTGACAAAACTTTATGAAACTCTTCCATTTCCATTCTGCAGATGCTGTGAAAAATTTAAAGCAGTGAAAACACTTAGATGGCAAGGAAATAAACTTTCCTTTTAAAACAGATTGCTGAAACTAATCAAATCAAGATACAGTAGAACAGGGTCGGCAACCTTTCAGAAGTGGTGTGCCGAGTCTTCATTTATTCACTCTAATTTAAGGTTTTGCGTGCCAGTAATACATTTTAACCTTTTTAGAAGGTCTCTTTCTAGAAGTTTATAATATATAACTAAACTATTGTTGTATTTAAAGTAAATAAGGTTTCAAAACGTTTAGAAGTTTCTTTTAAAATTAAATTAAAATGCAGAGCCCTCCGGACCAGTGGCCAGGACCCAGGCAGTGTGAGTGCCACTGAAAATCAGCTCACGTGCCGCCTTCGGCACACGTGCCATAGGTTGCCTATCCCTGCAGCAGAAGATGCTACAACAGAGGAAACTGGATGAACCTAGAGCTGTGTTTTTACTGAGTACAGTGTGGAAGAACAATTTTTCACATAGCAACCAACGCTTAAGGCCTTTTAGAAAAATTGTTAAAGTAACTGGAAGAATTAAGTACGCCATGGCTGCATATACTTACTCATAGACTCATAGACTCTAGGACTGGAAGGGACCTCGAGAGGTCATCGAGTCCAGTCCCCTGCCCTCATGGCAGGACCAAATACTGTCTAGACCATCCCTGATAGACATTTATCTAACCTACTCTTAAATATCTCCAGAGATGGAGATTCCACAACTTCCCTAGGCAATCTATTCCAGTGTTTAACTACCCTGACAGTTAGGAACTTTTTCCTAATGTCCAACCTAAATCTCCCTTGCTGCAGTTTAAGCCCATTGCTTCTTGTTCTATCATTGGAGGCTAAGGTGAACAAGTTTTCTCCCTCCTCCTGATGACACCCTTTTAGATACCTGAAAACTGCTATCATGTCCCCTCTCAGTCTTCTCTTTTCCAAACTAAACAAACCCAATTCCTTCAGCCTTCCTTCATAGGTCATGTTCTCAAGACCTTTAATCATTCTTGTTGCTCTTCTCTGGACCCTCTCCAATTTCTCCACATCTTTCTTGAAATGCGGTGCCCAGAACTGGACACAATACTCCAGTTGGGGCCTAACCAGCGCAGAGTAAAGCGGAAGAATGACTTCTCGTGTCTTGTTTACAACACACCTGTTAATGCATCCCAGAATCACGTTTGCTTTTTTTGCAACAGTATCACACTGTTGACTCATATTAAGCTTGTGGTCCACTATGACCCCTAGATCTCTTTCTGCCATACTCCTTCCTAGACAGTCTCCTCCCATTCTGTATGTGTGAAACTGATTGTTCCTTCCTAAGTGGAGCACTTTGCATTTATCTTTATTGAACTTCATCCTGTTTACCTCAGACCATTTCTCCAACTTGTCCAGATCATTTTGAATTTTGACCCTGTCCTCCAGAGCAGTTGCAATCCCTCCCAGTTTGGTATCATCTGCAAACTTAATAAGCGTACTTTCTATGCCAACATCTAAATCGTTGATGAAGATATTGAACAGAACCGGTCCCAAAACAGAACCCTGCGGAACCCCACTTGTTATACCTTTCCAGCAGGATTGGGAGCCATTAACAACTACTCTCTGAGTACGGTTATCCAGCCAGTTATGCACCCACCTTATAGTAGCCCCATCTAAATTGTACTTTCCTAGCTTATCTATAAGAATATCATGCGAGACTGTATCAAATGCCTTACTGAAGTCTAGATATATCACATCCACCGCTTCTCCCTTATCCACAAGGCTCGTTATCCTATCAAAGAATGTTATCAGATTAGTTTGACATGATTTGTTCTTTACAAATCCATGCTGGCTATTCCCGATCACCTTACCACCTTCCAAGTGTTTGCAGATGATTTCTTTGATTACCTGCTCCATTATCTTCCCTGGCACAGAAGTTAAACTAACTGGTCTGTAGTTTCCTGGGTTGTTTTTATTTCCCTTTTTATAGATGGGCACTATATTTGCCCCCTTCCAGTCTTCTGGAATCTCCCCCGTCTCCCATGATTTCCCGAAGATAATAGCTAGAGGCTCAGATACCTCTTCTATTAACTCCTTGAGTATTCTAGGATGCATTTCATCAGGCCCTGGTGACTTGCAGGCATCTAACTTTTCTAAGTGATTTTTTACTTGCTCTTTGCTTATTTTCTCTTCTAAATCAACCCTCTTCCCGTAAGCATTCACTATACTAGACATTCCTTCAGACTTCTCAGTGAAGACCGAAACAAAGAAGTCATTAAGCATCTCTGCCATTTCCAAGTCTCCCGTTACTGTTACCCCCTCCTCATTGAGCAGTGGGCCTACCCTGTCCTTAGTCTTCCTCTTGCTTCGAATGTATTGATAAAAAGTCTTCTTGTTTCCCTTTATTCCCATAGCTAGTTTGAGTTCATTTTGTGCTTTTGCTTTTCTAATCTTGCCTCTGCATTCCTGTGTTATTTGCCTATATTCATCCTTCGTGATCTGCCCTAGTTTCCATTTTTTATATGACGCCTTTTTATTTTGTAGGTCACGCAAGATCTCAAGGGTAAGCCAAGGTGGTCTTTTGCCACATTTTCTATCTTTCCTAACCATTGGAATAACTTGCTTTTGGGCCCTTAATAGCGTCCCTTTGAAAAACTGCCAACTTTCCTCAGTTGTTTTTCCCCTCAGTCTTAATTCCCATGGGACCTTGCCTATCAGCTCTCTGAGCTTACCAAAATCCGCCTTCCTGAAATCCATTGTCTCTATTCTGCTGTACTCCCTTCTACCCTTCCTTAGAATTGCAAATTCTATGATTTCATGATCACTTTCACCCAAGCTTCCTTCTACTTTCAAATTCTCAACAAGTTCCTCCCTATTTGTTAAAATCAAGTCTAGAACAGCTTCCCCCCTAGTAGCTTTTTCAACTTTCTGAAATAAAAAGTTGTCTGCAATGCAGTCCAGGAACTTATTGGATAGTCTGTGCCCCGCGGTGTTATTGTCCCAACATATATCTGGATAGTTGAAGTCCCCCATCACCACCAAATCTTGGGCTTTGGATGATTTTGTTAGTTGTTTGAAAAAAGCCTCATCCACCTCTTCCGCCTGATTAGGTGGCCTGTAGTAGACTCCCAGCACGACATCACCTGTGTTTTTTACCCCTTTTAGCCTAACCCAGAGACTCTCCACCCTTCCGTCTCTTATGTCCATCTCCACCTCAGTCCAAGTGTGTACATTTTTAATATATAAGGCAACACCTCCTCCCTTTTTCCCCTGTCTATCCTTCCTGAGCAAACTATACCCATCCACACCAACATTCCAGTCGTGTGTATTATCCCACCAAGTTTCAGTAATGCCAATTATGTCATAGTTGTATTTGTTTATTAGCACTTCCAGTTCTTCCTGCTTATTACCCATACTTCTTGCATTTGTATAAAGGCATCTAAGATACTTGTTTGATTTTGCCTCCCAGCTTTGCCCTGACCCTCCTTCCTCTCTGCCATTATAGCCCGTGCTCCCTCCTGCTTCCAACCCATCTCCCAGGTCTTGTTCCCCACTTTCCTGTGGGCTTTGCTCACCTGTCCCCGTCGAACCTAGTTTAAAGCCCTCCTTACCAGGTTAGCCAGTCTGTGCGCGAATAAGGCCTTTCCTCTCTTCGAAAGGTGAACGCCATCTGTTCCTAGCAGTCCTTCCTCAAGTAGCATCCCGTGGTCGAGGAAGCCAAAGCCCTCCTGGCGACACCATCTTCGCAGCCAGGCATTCACCTCCACAATGCATCTGTCTCTGCCCGGACCCCTACCTTCAACAGGAAGAATCGAAGAGAATACCACCTGCGCTCCAAACTCCTTAACCCGTACTCCCAGAGCCCTGTAGTCACTCTTGATCTGCTCAGCATCACACCTCGCAGTATCATTTGTGCCCACATGGATGAGTAGCATGGGATAGTAGTCAGAAGGCCGGATAATCCTCGACAAAGCCTCTGTAACGTCTCGGATACGGGCCCCTGGCAGGCAGCATACCTCCCGGGATGAACGGTCAGGGCGACAGATGGGTGTCTCCGTCCCCCTCAGCAGAGAGTCTCCAACCACCACTACCCTACGTTTCTTATCAGTGGTGGCAGCAGACCTCCCAGCCTTAGGGGTACGAGACTTCACCCCCTTAACTGTTGGGGGTGATTTCTTCTCTGCTGTATCTTTTACCACAACAGGAGGGTTCGCAGCAGCGGTGGAGCACTGCCCGCTGCTAGAAGTAACCAGCTGGCCGTGTCCACCCTGAGCCTCCTCCTCCACTGGTGTGTCAGGTACACCCTGAGGCATCTCCTCTTCCACTGCAGTGTCAGTAGTCCCGTCAACTGGGACAGCACCATCAGCTGTCTCCACATGGATACTGTCCAGGAATTGCTCATGGACATAGATGTTCCTCAGCCAGGCCACCTCCTCCTGTAGCTCTCCCACCTGCTGCCTGAGAGATTCCACCAGTAGGCACCTTTCACATTGGATGCCACCCCCAGCCTGGATATCAGTAAGTGGAAATTGCAAATTACAGTCTTTGCAAGCCCACACCAGAATCTGGGTAAAAGCATCCATGCTTTGGTGCTCTGTCTGGCTACAGGCGCAGGTGGAGGAGACAGAAGCAGTGCTGGCACAGGTGTTACGGGTCCTCCTCACCATTTTAAGCCTCCCTCTGTCAAAGTCTCAAATTCCTGTCTACAGCTCTCTGTCCACTCCTCTTTGCTGTGAACAGAAGGGTTTTCGATGTGGCTCAGGTTATGGGTTCAAGGGACCAATGGGTCACAGATGAGACCAACAAGGGAGCCCCCTCCCTTCCTACTCCCCTTCCAAACTCCCTTGCAAAACTCCCTGTTAGCATTCACCTCCACAATGCATCTGTCTCTGCCCGGACCCCTACCTTCAACAGGAAGAATCGAAGAGAATACCACCTGCGCTCCAAACTCCTTAACCCGTACTCCCAGAGCCCTGTAGTCACTCTTGATCTGCTCAGCATCACACCTCGCAGTATCATTTGTGCCCACATGGATGAGTAGCATGGGATAGTAGTCAGAAGGCCGGATAATCCTCGACAAAGCCTCTGTAACGTCTCGGATACGGGCCCCTGGCAGGCAGCATACCTCCCGGGATGAACGGTCAGGGCGACAGATGGGTGTCTCCGTCCCCCTCAGCAGAGAGTCTCCAACCACCACTACCCTACGTTTCTTATCAGTGGTGGCAGCAGACCTCCCAGCCTTAGGGGTACGAGACTTCACCCCCTTAACTGTTGGGGGTGATTTCTTCTCTGCTGTATCTTTTACCACAACAGGAGGGTTCGCAGCAGCGGTGGAGCACTGCCCGCTGCTAGAAGTAACCAGCTGGCCGTGTCCACCCTGAGCCTCCTCCTCCACTGGTGTGTCAGGTACACCCTGAGGCATCTCCTCTTCCACTGCAGTGTCAGTAGTCCCGTCAACTGGGACAGCACCATCAGCTGTCTCCACATGGATACTGTCCAGGAATTGCTCATGGACATAGATGTTCCTCAGCCAGGCCACCTCCTCCTGTAGCTCTCCCACCTGCTGCCTGAGAGATTCCACCAGTAGGCACCTTTCACATTGGATGCCACCCCCAGCCTGGATATCAGTAAGTGGAAATTGCAAATTACAGTCTTTGCAAGCCCACACCAGAATCTGGGTAAAAGCATCCATGCTTTGGTGCTCTGTCTGGCTACAGGCGCAGGTGGAGGAGACAGAAGCAGTGCTGGCACAGGTGTTACGGGTCCTCCTCACCATTTTAAGCCTCCCTCTGTCAAAGTCTCAAATTCCTGTCTACAGCTCTCTGTCCACTCCTCTTTGCTGTGAACAGAAGGGTTTTCGATGTGGCTCAGGTTATGGGTTCAAGGGACCAATGGGTCACAGATGAGACCAACAAGGGAGCCCCCTCCCTTCCTACTCCCCTTCCAAAACTCCCTTGCAAAACTCCCTGTTAGCAGCTCCTGTTCGCTAAGCTCCCTGGTCGCTTGTGCGCAGCTTTATAAAGCCCTGGCCTGAGTGAATGCCCCGCCCACTGGTTAAGGCTCAGCCAATTACCAGAGGCTTCTAGCTTTCAAACCTTCCTAGTAGCTCCACCTCCAACTGCCAGCTACAGCACACGGTCCTTCAAACAAACAGACCAAACAGACTGACAAACACAAGCTCAGCACACAGCAAGTAACCCCCAAACACACACACAAACCCAAACACTGCAGACAGTCACTTACCCCACAGATGCTGTCTGTGCTCCTCCTTCACCTGGAGAACTCCCTTGCAAAACTCCCTGTTAGCAGCTCCTGTTCGCTAAGCTCCCTGGTCGCTTGTGCGCAGCTTTATAAAGCCCTGGCCTGAGTGAATGCCCCGCCCACTGGTTAAGGCTCAGCCAATTACCAGAGGCTTCTAGCTTTCAAACCTTCCTAGTAGCTCCACCTCCAACTGCCAGCTACAGCACACGGTCCCCACAGATGCTGTCTGTGCTCCTCCTTCACCTGGAGAACTCCCTTGCAAAACTCCCTGTTAGCAGCTCCTGTTCGCTAAGCTCCCTGGTCGCTTGTGCGCAGCTTTATAAAGCCCTGGCCTGAGTGAATGCCCCGCCCACTGGTTAAGGCTCAGCCAATTACCAGAGGCTTCTAGCTTTCAAACCTTCCTAGTAGCTCCACCTCCAACTGCCAGCTACAGCACACGGTCCTTCAAACAAACAGACCAAACAGACTGACAAACACAAGCTCAGCACACAGCAAGTAACCCCCAAACACACACACAAACCCAAACACTGCAGACAGTCACTTACCCCACAGATGCTGTCTGTGCTCCTCCTTCACCTGGAGAACTCCCTTGCAAAACTCCCTGTTAGCAGCTCCTGTTCGCTAAGCTTGTGGCAGCCACAGAGATAAGAAGCTAAAGCATGTTGACAAAACTGTCTGAAAGGGAGTTTTCTTCATATTTTGTTTTTTCTATAGTAGGTGATTTTTTCCACACACTGAAGGCTTGCACTGTGATAATAAGCCATTTTTTATTAGATTGGACACATTTTAAAAAACAGGAAAATTTTAAAATTCAACCTTTTATCCTTCTTTGAGTTGCTATATTGAGAGATGGAGGTATAGTATAGCACAGTATTATAATTTGTATCACAATAGCTCCAAGGGTTCCAGTGAATTCTGGGCCCCTTTGAACTTGGTATTGTACAAACACACAAGTAGAGACAGTCCCTGTCCAGAAGAGTTTGCAAACCTAGACCCCAATTCTGCAATATACAATGTGCAAATGGACTGGGGCTCTGCAGCAGGGCCCAACTGAAGCAGTCTGCCTATACTTCCTGTAATGACGTAGGGCTTGTCTGCACTAACACTTAAATCAATATAACTTACGTCGCTCAGGCATGAGAAAAAACACCCCAGAGTGACATAAATTACATCAACTTGAAGCGGTGTTTACATCGCACTGTCAGCAAGAGACACGCTCCCACCGACATAGCTTCTGCCTCTCGTTGAGGTGGAGTAATCACGTCTACAGAAATGCATTCTCTTGTTGAAATAGCATGTTTTCATCAGATATGCTACATCGGATGCAGCTGAGCCAATGTGGCACAGTAGTGAAGACAAGCCCTTAACTTCAAGCACGTGTAGTCCTGCTGACGTTAAACATATCATATGCTACGTCTTTGCAAGACTGAGGCCTAATAAAGACAAAATCAGAGTGCAACAAATACTAAGAAGGAAAAGGATGAGGACAGCTAATACGTTTCTTGGGTTAGAATGGCTAGCTATGTATATTCTTGTGGGAGTGAGATTTTTTAATACCCCTTTCTGCTTTTAAAAATGTTAACACTTCTGCTTTTTTTTCCATTATTATTAATTTTACATTGAAAGTTTGATTTGTCCATTTTAAAGGTAATGTGTTTCTTTTTAAGTAATAGCACTATCCTAATGCAACATTTTTATGCATGGAATATTCACACTGCAAAATATTTTATCTGAAGCTGGAACTTGAAGTAAATTAATGATTATGTAATTCCATGGCAGGTCTGTATGAAACAGTTTCAGGTTCTCAATGCTGCCCAAACTATATTTTAATAAGTATCTTCTCCAGTTTTCAAACGTCATGGACCTGAAAATTTCACTTCGCTTCACTTCACACACACATATTTCTAAAAACCTGTCTCTGCAGGTACTGTAGATGGCTCCAGGATGAGAACGCCAGATCTGAGCTTTACTATTTTTGGATAAGGCAAACTGGATTCTGGATCAGATTTCATAGTTAATACCCATTAGAACAGGGTTTCTCAAACAGGGGTTACCACTTCTGTAGGGAAAGCCCCTGGCGGGCCAGCCTGGGCCGCTGTGTTTACCTGCCCCGTCCGCAGGTCCAGCCGATCGCGGATCCCACTGGCCGCGGATCGCTGCTCCGGGCCAATGGGAGCTGCTGGAAGTGGCGCGGGCTGAGGGACTTACTGGCCATCCTTCCCGCAGCCCCCATTGGCCCGGAGCAGTGATTCACAGCCAATGGGAGTCGCGATTGGCCGGACCTGCGGACGGGGCAGGTAAACACACCGGCCCGGCCCGGCCCAGCCTGCCAGGGGCTTTCCCTACAGAAGCAGTGACCCCTGTTTGAGAAATCCTGCATTAGATTTTGTATCTCCACAAAAGTGTGTTATTAGTCTGTGGCATAGCACTGTTTCTCAGTGACCTCTTCAGTGTTTACCAATCTGGACCTCAATTAGACAGACACCTGAGACAACCAAGCAGATTCTCCCATTTTGGTCTAATAGCTAGAGTAAGTCTTGTCATGTTTTACTCACTGTTAATGAGGGACATCTGAGGCCCAATCCAGCAAATCACTTAAGCATATGCTTAACTGTAAGCATGAGCTGTCTGAAGTCAATGGGAATACTCATGCACATAAAATTAAATAAGTACAGTATTGCCAACCCCAAACATTTAAAAATCAGACCTGCAAAAAATTATGACACCAGTTGCAGAGCCCCCACTAGCTTAAAAATCGTGATTTTTATAAATTAATAAAATTTGGGTTATTTTTATTTGCATTCTGGTTTCTAGGCCTTTATAGAGAACTCACATATGCTAAACATTTTCTCCACCATATGGGCTAGACACCTTTTATTGCAGGGGGGACAGCTGAGGGGCTTTTAGAAAACACACAAAATGTTGTGAAACTTGCAGTAGAATTGCAGAAGTTAGCAACACTGTTCTTGATTGCTTTGCTGGATCACGGTCTTAATGGACTACTGTCTTTACTTTGCAGCTGGTCGGCTCCTTTTCAAATTCTCTGAGGTGTGCTCACCTAGTTTTCTCACTCATCCTGTCTTTTTTTTGGAGGTGCAGGAAACAATGCAGGCTTGGTTTTCCCTGAACTCTCAAATAGGATATGAAGCTAAAGGTTTTCCCCATAGGGCCACGCACTACAAAGCATCTCTCAGGCCCAAAGTGAAGCAAAGGTGTGTCTATTTTTTAATTAATAGTATTGATATATTTATGTGCTAAAACTTAATATTCTTACATTTTGCCATGTAAAGCTTACTTAAATCTAGTAAGAAGACTGAAGTAGTTATTCAGCTCAGCATAATTAATTTAAAAGCTGAGACTTTTCAACTTAATTCATAGTTATATGTAAACACAGTCTATTTGCTGGATTTTTAAACTTTGTTTCACGTTTCTCTTCTTCCAAATAATACTCAAGTGAGTTTTATTGCCTTTAATAAAATCAGCAACTGTGAAGAGTCCATGTGTGTATTTGGTCCCTTTATCTTGAAATTCCTTCCTTCTTTAGGTTCAGGTAATTACAACTAAGGAACTTCAAAAGTGTGCACTATGGACACATTTAACATTTTTGACGAGGGAAAATGGTAGGGGGGTTAGCATTTTATTACCTTAAATGACTGTGTTCAATAATGAATGCTGTTCTACAATGCAGCTATAGCGCTAGCAGATCTGTTGACTGCCACCACATTGTTAATAAGGGTTTATTTTACATACTTCCTGGAAAAAAACTTTTAAAAACCCCAGTGATAAATAAAGACAACCTCTGATTTAGAAACCTGTAATGGGACAATAGAAGTCCTATTTTTAACATTTTCAGTTTGGTATCTCTAGACTATTAGGAATTTGTAATGGATTCTTATTAAAGGAGAACCGTCAACCTGGTTCATCAAGCACATACACAAAATCATTTGCTTAAGTTGGCTTCCCTTGCAGATGTGAAAGCAAGGATAACTGATTTTTTAGAAAATTTGATCTTATCTAACAGGAGACTAACAATTAAAAATCAAAATTCTGATTTCTTTTAAAGGAATTACATAAAAGTGCCATACTTCACAGAATCAAAAACTTAGCATTTTGGGGTAATTATGCTATCAGTGAATCAACTTGCAGGCAAACTCCCAGTGACATTTCAATGTAAGAATCTTGATGGAACCTACCCAAAGAGCCTGACTGTGTTTTATGCCCCGAGTTCTTACCACTTCTTCTGTAGCATATACTGAAGTTCCTCTGGCTACACCAGAGGGTCTTTGGTTTCATCTGAGACACCTGCTAGTCCTGACAGATATAAAAGTATAGCTAAATGTTCAACATGCAGAAAACATTGTCCCAAAGATGAGGGCACAATCAAATTTTCATAATCTGAATAAATTCTGTTTTACATGCATCCCCCTCAACCTTTCTTTCTAGAATCACAATTCAAGTTTCCTGTTCTTTTCTTTTGGCAGTTCTAAAGAATATGATCCTACTTCTTAATGGTCAAAACTCACCTTTGTTTAGAATCCTGCATAAGGTTCTCTTAACCAATTAAGGTCCACAGCAGTCTTGTGTAGCATGCCGATAGAAGCAATGATCATGTAGAAAGAATCTCTGTATCCCCTGCATGGCACAAAGGGAAATTCCTACTGGCTTCCAGTTAATGGAAGTACCTTCCCAGAGATCTCAGGTGAATTTCATTCCTATCCCTGTTTAGCTGCCTGCACAAAGCCCAGTTATTTGGGGTTTGCATGGGAAGAAGTATTTAAAGTGATTTGAGAGTCCCAGATAAGTTTTATACATCCAGAAGGGAGAACACAATCTCAGAAGACAAAACATTAAGCTTGCAAAATGAAGCTTATTTTATAAAGAAGTCATAATTAAGTCTGACAAAGCAAATGCCATTCAACAAACCACCATCAAAACCTGAATAAATAACTAGTTCAGGTCAAAAACATAAAAAAGCAAGACAAATACAGAATATCCATAGGCATGGAATTCATAACTATTTTCTCAACAGAATCAGATTTATTATGTCATCATCATGTTTTGCTTAAACTCATGGACAGAATAATAGAATTGTTTAGCTTCAAAGTCAAAAGAGTATATCTCTGCAAATTCCATACCAAAATAAAGCTTTTCCAGGATATTTCCAGCACATCAGGAGGTTCCAGGGATATTTCACAAAGGATTTATTTTTTAAATGCAAGTTTATAAAATTAATTTTGTACTGACCACCCACCACCTCTGTCAGCATCTAAATCTGGAATTAATTCAATCTTCTCTTTTAATTTTTAGTGGGTGTAAGATTAACAAAAAAGCATGGACCTAGGGAATTTTACTAAAAATACTGAGCAAGGAACTGCAAGGAAATGTTCCCCCTTTATTTTTTAAAAGAACATATTTTCTCTCTAACAATACAATAAACAGAACACTATTAATTTAAAAAAATACCAGACTTGGTAAACTACATAACAGACACTTTTTTGTGCAGTGGCCTTGGATGTTTATGTGGGCACTGCAGGGCTCCAACATGGCAGCAGTCACTGGAAAGCCAAAGATTCATCTAGCAACATACTCATCTAGTAATTTCAAGAAGTTCAAAGAAATTCTGACCACCAGAAAGTTTGGAAACACTCATTAAGGTACCAACATCAACTTGAGTATCATTCAATTTTCAATTAGGTGCCACAGACCACTACCCTCAATCATTATCCCAAGGAAGACTCTACATGCCAGCATGTAAATTGAGACTCCCATCTATTAGGTGGAGGCTGGAGACCTAGCTTTCCTCTTGGTATGGATCTGATCCAAAATCCACTTAAGTCAATGGAAATCTTTTCACTGAGTTCAATGGTCTTTGAATCAGGCCATTATGATTTGCACTAGACCTGTGGCTTTCCATTACTCTGGTTTTGGTTTACATAATTTTTTTGTTTTGTTTTTTTTTAAGTTCACTGAATCTCCTATCTTAGAACTTTAAAAAAAAACCTATGATGTTCCAATCACACTGTTATAAATTAAAAGGTTGCTTAGAAGTATAATCCAACTGGTATGGTTTCTTTATTTGGGGGAGAGGGAAAGACATTTTTATAATGTTTGCCAAATATTTATGAAAACAGAGAAACACTGGGGAAATCATGAACTTCATAACTGAAAGAAAACAACTGATATTGTAAGTCATTTTGAGGGAATGGAAGGGTGTCAAACTAGCTTTCCCTTAGTCTTAAACCATGAAAGCAGCAGATATATGTCAGCCTGTTATTAAAGAATGTTTGACAGGCAATACAGTACTGCTGTTTGGAGAATGGAGCACCAGGCACCACAACGTGTCACTAAGAACAAGCAATTGCCAAGTACAGAAAGTGGAGACAGCTACCACATAGTGTGTTCTTGTAGTTGAAGATGAAAGATGATGGAAATGTTCCTGTTATTCTATTGAAACAATATTAAAATAGTCCATTACAACAGGGCCAGTTTAACCTTTTTCTTCCTTAATTTCACTCATCCAAAAAACGCAGTTTTGACTTGATTTGATTTTTCTGGAGTTATTCTTCAGTCCCACTGGAGCCATAAGGATGTCCCTTCCTTCACTCAAGCTCTTTGTTTTATTGTACATATTGGTTTATAGATTTAAAGATTTTAGTCAATATGGGGTTTGGACTGAACAGATAATTGTCATGACTGTCCCTCCGTGGGGCTTAATGAAGTTTAAAAAAAAAATAAAAATCTGCAGCAGTTTGGCAGCCTCACAGCCTGTGAAGGTTCATTAAATAAGAGATGGCACGTTTTATCATTCACCTTTGACTACCAAATTCTCAAAGCTAACAGAAGGTTTACCATGGGAGGTAGAGAGAGATCAGACAATATCCTAAATTCACTCTTCCAGTAAAACAGCATGTGGTTACTACAATTACTATGGGAGCTCATCAGAAACATAGTTCTAGGTGAATTTGTTCTGTAACCTTTTATGCTACCATCTCAAGGAAAAACAGGTGGTGTGCTGTTTGTGCTCAGAATCAGTAAAACAAAACACCAATTGTGAAACAGTAACATGATAAAATATTTGAGGTAGTCTTTGCCTCTAAGTTGCAGCATTTGATTAAGGAAAGCAAGTCTCTACATGTGTTCTTTGGTATTGCATTTCAGTTGATTTTAAAACACATTCTGTAATTGCAGTGGAAACGGAGAGGCCACAGTGAAAGGGTAAACAAGAGACAACTGTTTTATTTTGAGTCAGTGGGTCTTGTAATTTATTCTGCTCAATGTCTTAGAGGAAAGTACAGTTATCTTTGGGTATGTCCAGTGTGTAAATAAATCCTATTCTTGTCTAGCTGTGTTTTATTGTCTTTTGATCATGAAAATCAGAAAGGACTTTTGTACACAGAAAACTTTCAAATCCATCAGACTTTAAAGTTTAATCCAATGGTGTGTTATATTTTTCATCACTGTCCTTAACCATTTAGGCAAATTTCAGAAGTATTGATTAAAACAAGCATTTGCTCCCTCATTTTACAATGAGCACATTTAAAAATGTATAAATTTGTTCTCCAATGTAGAGTTTCACAAGGACGTGGATATCATTAACTTGCTTTAATAAAATGGCCCAAAGGAGGCGTGGTTAAAGACTAGAGCTGAATCAGGCCATTTATGATATAGATGTTATTAGCTGAAAGAAAAAAAACCAGCAGCCTTTTGGTGGCAATGAACAGGGCAGGGTAATGTTGCTTAACAAAGAAAGCTGCCAAAAGGCATATAAAAACCTGATTGTATTGAGCATGTTAAGAATCCATTTTGGGTCCTTGGAAAATGTATAAACAACTAAAACTGAGGATATAAAAATAAAGCTACTGCAGAAAGCTACCTACTAGGTACCATTTACTTAACAAATACCTCAATATCCTAGATAGCCTGATTCACTATTTTGAAGTAATTTACAATAATAAAATGAAACATTTCCAGATTTATGAAACAGATATTTGGTGTTAAATGAGAGATGCTTGAAAGGCATTATACTTTTACAAGTATATATTATACTTTGTAAAATATATATGGTGAACTACGCTTACTTGATCGTCTGCATTACAGCAAAATCATGTTTTGTTGATTATATCACCCTTTCGCATATAAGATTTAGGATAATTCATTCCTGAAATGTATTCTGTTTGGGCCCACTTAAATCAGTTTTCACTGTAACCTCATTTTAAAATAATAAATGGATGGACAGATGCAAATTTGTATATGGTTTCATTTATACTGTTTTTAAGCTCAGTTTTACTGTACACCATAGATAATATCATAACCCAAAAGCCACTTGCCCACCCACCAGTTTGTTGTATGTGCCTTTTGTGTCAGAATAAGTATTGCCGTATGCCTTCCATTCAGATCATTTTTCATTACAGTCTGTGGTTTCAACTTTTTAGGTTCATTCGCCTTATTTTTATATCCACATCCTCTCATTTTTTGTAATCACTCAGCCTGCCCTTCAAAAGGCCTACAAGTTATGACATACTTAAAAGTAAAATATTAATGAACGAAGAACAGAAGTTCAGTATAGAAATATATAACTGATTTAAGCCAGTATTAAAAAATTGAAAGAGATCAGGGTAGATTTCCTGACCAGGGGTGGCTCCAGACCCCAGCACGCCAAGCGCATGCTTGGGGCGGCAAGCTGTGGGGGGCGCTCTGCTGGCACCACGAGGGCAGCAGGCAGGCTGCCTTCGGCAGCTTGCCCGCGGAGGGTCCGCTGGTACTGCGGCTTCAGAGGACCTCCCGCAGGTGTGCCTGCGGAGGGTCCGCTGGTCCTGTCAAAGCAAGCCGCCGAAGGCAGCCTGGCTGCCGTGCCTGGGGCAGCAAAATGCCTAGAGTCGCCCCTATTTCTGACTGTGAGTGAATGGTGAAGTTTCAGACTTATGTTAGCAGGAGGAATACCGTACAATACCACAAAACAAAATCAATAAAAATTGTAGCTCCTACTATGTCACCTATTCCAACATCAGTATGAATGCCAAAAAATGTTAACATTGTTAGGTGGAAAATTAGAAAAAGAATGAACATTTTGCCATTTATTGTTTCTCTCCCCTCTCCCTTATAAAAAGGCAACAACTAAACAAAAAAAAATTCACATGCACGTTAAAATAGTACAGTATTTGCTTATAACAGACTGTGTCATTATTCTAATTTTAATTTGACCAGAATTAAGATATTTTGTGTAATAGTCTAGTGGGCAGGGCTTGGCTCTAATTCCTGGGTACACCATTTACTTTCTGTATGACCTTAAGCAGGTCAATTCACTCCCATGTGCATCAGTTTCTCTATCTGTAAAGCAGGTATAAATATATTTTTCTTCCTTTGTAAAGTACTTTCCAATCTACAGATGAAACATCTGTATACAAACTAAGAATGGTTATTAGTCCAACAAATTTATTTTTAAAGGGTACTTTCACCTACTAAATCAGAGCTCCTTCCTTTGTTCTGATAAACTCATCTTGTCTTTGAGATCAGCTAAAAACAAAAAGTCCCTTTCAGGTTTCTGCTTCAGGGCAATACTACTACTCCAAGGACAAGGAAAAGGCAAGATTTGCAGATTTTTCCAAAGGCTTAATCAAAATGTGAATGTGTGTGAAATAAACCTGATTCTCTAAAAAAAGAATACTGGAATCAGGAAGGGGACACTCCACTGCATGATTTTTTTTAAATATAAAAGCATAATTTTGAAGCTAAATGATCCACAAATGAGGAAGAATCCAAGTGTTACTACTACAGTTATATTCTGCAATGATCATAATCCAGTTAGTTATACCAATGCTGTTGGTAAAGATGCAGTTTTGCATGAAACTGGGTAGTGCCTAGCACTGGAAGAACGCAGTTGTGTAAAACACCACTATGTTAGCAATGCTCAGTTGCCAGGGGTGGTTTTCTAGTAAATGGTTAATACGGGTTTTAATTTTTTAAACATTTATAAAATGTTATTTTATCTCCCAGATATTTTCTTTTTATTCTTCAAATATATTAAGATGAAATAAGATTCCACTCCAATCTCTATTTGGATTTTTATAAGATCTTCATATTCTGAACATTTTAAAAACACCATCCCCACAATACTTTCTCCAACTGCCACCTTCTTCCTCTTGTCAGCCAAATTAGCTAGCAACAGGTTCAAGAAGTAATGCTGCATGACTCCCAGAAGTGCAGCCATCCTACTACCTCAGCTTGTCCTGGCACTCAATTCTATTCTATATAGATTCTTACTGCACTCTTGTAACCATACTCTCTGAATGCCTCACCTCCCAACCCACCCTGGTCACCAGCTGTACCTCTTTCAACATCTCTAACCTTCCCAACAACTCCAGCCACTCCTCCCTATCTCACTCCCTAGCTAGATCAGAGATTCCCTGCTCTCTCTCTCTTTCGCCCTACTCCTAAAACCCTTCCACTTCTTTTTCTTCCCTCCTTTACCTCCCAGAGCTTCTATTTCCCCGTTTAGTTCCCTCATGGTTCTCCTCCCTCCACTGTCCCCTCGATTCCACCTCCCACCCACTGCTGCATCTCTCCCTTACAGAGCCCTTCTGCTTCTCCCTCCATTCCACACTCGTGGTCTCTCCACTCATCTAGTGGGATGAGGAGAGAAACTGCATGTGGTGGATGGGGAGACACTAACCCATGTCCAGACTAACCCGCGGCATCGGCGGGTTAAAATCGATTGCTCGGGGATCGATATATCGCGTCTAGTCTGGACGCGGCGTATCGATCCCCGAGCGCGCTTACATCGATTCCGGAACTCCATCAATCCGAACGGAGTTCCGGAATCGACACGGAGAGCCGCGGACATCGATGCCGCGCCGTCCAGACTGGTGAGTACCTCGATTTTAGAAATTCGACTTCAGCTACGTTATTCTCGTAGCTGAAGTTGCGTATCTAAAATCGATTTTAATACCTAGTCTGGACGTGGCCTATGTGTGAGAGATGGAGGGGAGGAGGAGAGAAACAAAGTGAACTCTTGGAGGAGGGGATACTTAAAGAGTGGGGTGCTGCCTTCCTAAAAGTGGAAAAGGTGCAGAGTCCAAGCAAAATGCAGAGTTGTCCAGTACCATTTACACAGACAGAACTGCAGTTCTCCTCTATGAAGTATAAGCACTACATTGAGACGAATAGCTAAGGAAAGCATTACAAAATTACAGAACATTTTCAGAAACAGACTAGAGTATTAATATGATTGTGGTATGAAAGTCAAAGACAAGAATTGCAGTTTTGACACTGTAATAAATAGTTGCGGGAGCAGTTTGCAATTGTGGCAGGGAAGTGCACTTCTTCAATAAAGCAAAATGGATTTTGGCTGCAGGGAATTTATACTTTGTAACCTTGTTCAAATATTAGCTATTTGAAGCAACAAGTTAGAGAAATTCTCTCTTCTACTGATTCATTTCTTGGTAGGAGAAATTATGTATAACATTTTCCTATTATCACAAATACAGATATTACTCCTGGGGGGATTGTGCATCACTGCACATGCACAGAATTCATGGCCTGGGCAGATTCCTTTGCTTCCTCGCAGAAAAATGACTTCGGACAGGGAAGTAAAGGGAGGCCACAAGAGCGGTCAAGAGCCCCTCCCCAGCAGCGCAGACAGGTCGATTTGGGTGTCCAGAGCAGCTGGTAGAGATGTAAATCACTGCCGGGGGTGCGAACTGGGATGTCATGCGTGAGAGAGAGAAAGACACTCTTGTCCTAGCATTGCTTCTCAAATCTGAACCTTAGAGTCCAGAAAATGAGATACTAGCATGAATTTCCCTAAGCTTAATTACCAGCTTAGATCCGATAGGCTGCCACCACCCAAAAATATAGTGTTCTGACCTCCCAACCTTCCCTGGGGATCCCAAGAACCCAGATCCCTTGGGTTCTTAAAACAAGGAGAAATAAACCATTCCCCCACCTTTCCCCCTCCCAGAACTTCCCTCCCTGGGCTATCCTGAGATACTGATCTAACCTCTTAAATCACCATACAGGGAAGCATCTTCCTTCCCTTTCACAAAGAGGCAAACAGATTCAAGGAAAACAGAGAGAGATTTTATCACTCCCTCCTCCCGTCTCCCCCACCCGTCCCGGTGAGTTATCCCAATCTCCTGGGATAAAAACAAGGGAAACAAAAAAAAAAATCAATCAGGTTCTCTAAAAAGAAAATCTTTTAATAAAAGAAAGAAAAAGTAAAGAATTATCTCTGTAACTTCAAGATGTAAATATACAGGGTCCTATAGCTTACAGATACCAGAAAGAGACTTTCCCCCCAGTACCAATACAAATCAAAATATTCCCAGCAACTACACATATAAAAGTTAACCAGCCAGATCCACAAATGCAAATAGAGTAAAACAATTAAAAAAGCCTAAACCACCTGTTTTACTTACTATATGAAAAGAAACTTAGAGAGCCTGTAGTAATGTCTGGTCTCTCTAAGACCCTCCAAGAGAACAACAAAGAACTCATACCCAAACTTCCCTCCACTCAGATTTGAAAGTATTTTGTCTCCTGATTGGTCCTCTGGTCAGGTGTTGCAGGTCACTGTTTGTTAACCCTTTATAGGTGAAAGAGACATTAACCCTTATCTATCTGTTTATGACAACTCTATCCCTCTCGCTCACTATTGTGGTACACTCGGTGTGGAGAAGAAGGGCTTCGGGGTGTTTCTGAGGAGATAAGCGTGGGGCAGGCTCTAGCCCCTCAGACAGAGCAGAATGTAGCAGCCTGCCTGCTTAGTGAATTGTTCCCATTGTCTCTGTGAATTCCCCCATGAGTATAAAACAGGTATAAAAGTTTTAAGGCTCCTTTATGTTGCCAGAGTGGTGTAAAGGACAGTATGGCCTTATAAATGCTTATGTGATTAGTCTATATTTTTGGACTGAAGAATTTTCCTATCAAGATGTGCTCCATGAAGAGTTTACTACTGACCTGTCTGGAAACAGTCAATAGCCAATATAATTTGTGAGTTTGATTCCCCAGTCTTCACTTGCTCTTCAGTTGCCTATGATGTAACACTGAGCACATGGCTGCATATATTTGTTGACTAATAACTAGAAGAAAAGGATTAATACTAGCTATATTACTATTAGCCATAGGGGTGTTGGCGATTTCCTCCCATGCTCCCCACTCCCATTCTCCGTCCACTGTATTGTAGTTTAAATAAATTACCAAAATAACCAAAATTGGCATGATTATATTATATTATCTTGACTAATAAAATATGCAGAATTTTGCAAAATTTTAAAATGTTATGCGCAGAATTTTCAATTTTTGGTGCAGAATTTTTAATACTTTGGCACAGAATTCCCCCAGGAGTAAGATACACATTCCTTTCAGCCATGGTAAAAAATTAAGTTCAGTATGTAAAATAAGAAAACTTTGCAAAGAGATGGACTATAAATTGATTTTAACAAACAGCATTTATCTTTGGTTTATCAAATTTCAAACTTTGTGAACCAATAAAATGGAGGAGGGATAGATTAGTGAATAGTAGAAGATGAATTTTTATATAGATAAAGTCTCTTTGGAATTCTATTCTGTTCATTAGACCTGATTTTCATTTGACTTACCTGGGTGTCTATCAAGACTCTCTCTATTAAAGTAAATGGCGTTAACAATTATGAAACTGGTAAAGGATCAGAATCCAGGCCCATTTTAGTACTCATCCACACAGTAAATCCATGCAACTATAAGATGACCAAAAAAACTCTAATTTATGTGCACATGCTATTTTAATAACCAGTGTAAAAGTGGAATTCCACAAAACGAATATGCCATGAACAGTGATATTATTGCCATCTGGTCCTTTGTACTGCTTATTAAAATTACCTGGCTTTAGTACTTTTACTTGTACATCTCTGTCAAATAGTCCCTTATTATTCTGTAGGTATCACATAATGAATATAATTCCAGGTTACACAAAGTATTGTAATTCTTTTTAACATCTGACATAGGTCTATATCCTGCAAAGTGCTGAACAATTCATTATTTTACATTACCTTGTGGAGGTAGTAAGTGTCTTTAGCAAGAAGTTGTTTAGTTCCACATTGTGCTTCTAGTGCTGTAGTACTTTTTTTTTTGTCTAATGTTAGCAGTAATACTGATGATTACTCACTAATGCCTCAGAAGGAAAAAGTGTGCCAAAGTGGCTAAATCTACTTAAATATGCAGTGTTTGTGGAAAGTACTGTACTAAATTAGGATTTTAGCAGAAAATGTAAATGCAATTCTGTCTTAAAAAAAAAGTTCTTTTCTGTCTTTAATTTCTATGGTTCTATAGTTTCCTTCCTCTTTCCTTTCCTAAATTCTGTCCTTATGTTTGATTCTTTGTGGCATGTTGGAATTTCCTTATGCCCTACGGTGGTGCACTGTTTAAAAAAAAAAAAAAAAAAAAAACAGAACAAACCACATATATATATATTTTTTTAATTAGGCTATTAACCTTTTTTTCAGGATTCTGGAGTGTAATCTAACTAACTCTAGAATCTTTTCATAATTTAAAGCACATTCATTTTACTTTAATCTGGAAACTACCTCTAGTTTAACCCTTTGTGAACACTTAGAACTCATTTAAAAACTTTTCAGCTACAAAACTATGTATCTTGTTCCTCTGCAAATTTCCTTTCACTAGTACTTAGTGATGCTGTTGCTTCTCTCCACATCAGTCTAACATTTCTGTATTTAATGTTGTATTGTTTTGTTCTTTCTGGACAATCTTCCTTACAATCGCTGTTTTGGCTGACAATCAGTTTTATTCCCCTTTCAGCTTTCTTTCATAACTTTCTTTATCTCTTTTTCATTTTGCATCATTACACATGCTTCATACAATTTCTTTTACTCCTAGGACTTCCTTAGTTAGCCACATTGTTTTTCTTAATATCTATTAATATTTTGAAGTGTTACACTAATTCCCCCAGTTTGGGCTAAGTTTTCTTCTGTAGCCTTTCATTTCCTTTCTCAGTCAGTCTCGCACATTCTGTATTCCTGTTGACCCTTTTAACTCCGAGTTTTTCAGTTTTCCAGTTATATTTGGAGATTTCATCTTTTCCTTTATTAATATATATAATATTTACATCACGAAATGGTTCATATTGCAATTTCCATTGCTTACTTCCCCATCTTCTCCTTTGAGGATCCAGGGTAATTAAAATCTGACAAGTTATTGCTTCTATTCTAGTTTAGTCCTTTTAAATATAGTATCCCAGAAGCTGTCTCTGTGTACCACATCTATAAATCACAATTTCCCTGATTGTTCCCTTTGATAGCATCCCCCAGTCTATGAATGGGTCATCAAGTCCCCTCTATCACTTAAGGTTTGTTATACATTTTATTCTTCCTCCTTTACCATGTGCTTTTGTGGACCATAATTCCACCCCTCTCCCCTCTCCTCCCCTCAATAAGATATAATATAAATAGATTTTTAAAATAGCTACACTACTATGAGATTGATTCTTCAATCTGTGTACCTATGTGTCTGAACTGTATTGTGTGTCTGATATAGAGTGTGAACTTGTTGGGACAGGGACTATATATTCCTTTATGTTTCTGTAAGGTTAAGCATGCTGATGACATTCAGTAAATAATAATAAAAGGCTGAAACTGAACCTGATCAAATATCTCATAAGCACATCATAAACCTGCAGACAAATCTCCTGCTTTCAAAACTTTTAGGAATTCCTAAAACATTTAATTCTCAACTTATTCACACGCTCTCTCTCGTTCTCTCTCCTGTAGACTCCATTAACAAGAGATTTATACTTTATTGATCTTGAGGGGCACTTTTCTCTCTGCCTCTGAACGCTCATTTTATGTTCATAACCTTACTATAATCCATATGAATTTATTATTAGCTGATGACATCAATTCTTCTAAAGGGCCCAGATGTTTATATAGGAGATCCCTGCTTTTTCTTATGTTCTCTTTAGACCAATATGCTTGTCTTGAGACTTCCACTAAAATCTACAGAGAAAAGAGAGCTGCAATCCTTGAAAGCATGAATGCAGTACTTTATAAAAAGTAACTGGCATCTTTTAGATTAGCAGCCTAGATTTAAATACATGCCTGAACAACAGTAAGTGGTATGGTTCCCTCACCAAAGAGATCTGTTAATGTAGTCATTGACTGATTTATTGTTTTTGTGGTTTATCCTGAATTTCAGTTTTGTCTCATTACAGAAGCCTCTCTGTGACATTTCAACCCTTTGACAAATTCTGTATATATACATACATATATACATACATACATATATATACACACACAGAAAGAGAGAGAGAGTGTAAGTATAAAAGGTATGTCAAAGGGCAGAAATATATATATTCTTTCACAAACACTTAAAAGTTGATTGACATTAAGATTGATACGACGTATCAGTGACTTAAGGATAAAAACTCTTACAAAAATGCTGTAGTTAGTTTAACAAAAAACACACACACTTAAAAAAAACATGAAATTCAATCCCACATAACTGTACATAAGTACAGCCTACTTTATCGCCCCAATTTCCCCCTTGGGCACTGGCCTCCACTCTGCTTGAACATTCCACGCACCTTTCTCCACTGACTCCCAGGCTACATACAGTCAGCAACCATCATAATGGCACTTGCAGAGAAACAGGTTACTGTACTTACTGGTCACATGTGTACCCCTCACTAGAATTTTTTATGGCTATTTTTATTGGGTTAAAATTAGGGTTTTACTAATCTTCAGATAATCACAGAACTTGTTAGAAAAGTCCTATTGATCATCTGGTCCATCCCTTCACCGGTGTATGATTGCTCCCTATCTTAGTCCACTCCACTTTTTCAAGTTTTACAACTTAACATTGACAGCATCTCATTAAACCCTATAAATCAGGAAAGACCAGCATTCAGGTTGCCAATACAACCTTTATTCTGCTCCCTTGTGTGTATGCATTATAATTATAGGATAAAAGTATCAGAGGCACCTAAGTGACTTAATAGCATCACTTCCAATTATTTTCAAAGTGCCTAAGTCTCTTTCGAAAACTGAGCTTAGGCTACTAAGTCACTTGGCCAATTTAGAAAATTTTACCCACTCTTTAATTATGTGATCCCATATGATTCTCCCCACAGTACCCTGTCTTATTTAGTGATAGGATAGATGATGCTCAGGTAAAGAGGCAGATGTTCACTATTTCCTTTTACCCTTATCATTCAATGTGAGACCCATGTCTTATTTACTGCACACATTCCAAACACTACACTGACTACTGAATTATTCATTTCTTCATTATCTTTTCTAAGGAGCTCAGCTCTGCAACATTTGAGTGACTCTCGACTATTAATGAATTTATCTCCCCTGTGAGATAAGGGTATTATCATCCCCATTTGTGAAATGGAAAAAAAAAAAAAAAAGGTAGAGGTTTGTTTGGGCCACACATTAAATCAATGACAGTCAGTGTTAGAACTTGGGACCTTCTAACTCTTAGCCCTGTGCTCATTCCTGTAGACCACACTGCATTACTGTCAGAGATGTGGAGCATCCACAGCTCTCATTTACTGCACTTGTGAGCAGTCAGCTCTTCAGAATATCAGGCCTCAAGAGTCTCACACTTAGTGGCTACCTGCCAAAATTTTGGTTTAAGTGCCCTGGTCAGCAACACAGAGCAGAGACAGGGACAGAACTGAGTTCTCCTGTGTAGTATTCAACTGCCAGAGGACTGTTCTTTGAAATCCCTTGCCTTCTTCTCTACACACTTTCTAATTTCTAGAGCAAATGAGGCAGGGATCCTACAAAGAGTATTATTCAATACACAACCTTGATTTATTCTTTTAACACCATCCATTGTATGCATAGAAGAAGTGGGGGTACCCTGGCAAAATATGTAATCACATGATTAAAGGATGTATCATAATACATACACTCAATGGGACATAATTAAGGCTTCAAGGGCAATACATTCTGTTATTTCCTTACTTCCTACCGTTTGACCTTGCAATCTAAATATTCTTTTAATAAAGGATATTATATAGGAAAAAAAATTTTAAATGGTACAAAAATTCTATTATGTGCAAATATAACAAGCCCCCGTCATGCAACACAGCAGGATTTGAACCCTAAATAGTTAGCAATGCAGCACAGCTTGAGTTACAGGATTAACTACACTAGTTGACAGCAGAAGAAGGACGTTATCCCATTTGAGAGGAGTATGAGCTGCTGAAGCCATATGCTGGGTCTGGAACTGGTGATGGGGAGCCCAGCTCAGCTCTACATGAGATGGCATGCTCCTACCTTATGAGGTATCCCTGGGGGTGGGGGAGAAGATGGGCAGCTGGTTCAATGTGCTGGATCCAGGAGGTTGTCAGGGGGAACCCAGCCTAGCCCTCTCCCTCCTGGAGCTGGTCCAGCAGCAACCATGCTATGTACTTCCCAGGGTTCCCAGTGCAACGCCATCTGCTGCTGCTTTAGAAACAAGGGCCTTAGAGCAGAATGTGCATATTGATTTATTATTCTGGCCTGCTGCCAACATTTCGCCAACAAAGCAACTAGCAAAAAGGAAATGATGATTTTTAACCATTTAAATTTCAGCTAAACTTGAATGGAATTTTATGGGTCAAAGACAAGGCACTTCTTTAGCCCAAGGACTTTCCCCTTGTCAAATTTTGAACAACTTCTGCATACAATGCAGAGATTAAAACTGTTCCCAAAAAACTGTCACAAGAAACTTTTATAGTGGAAAGTATTAGGGCAACTAAATATAGGTGTCACTACCATCTCTCCCTATAATTAACCTAGGAGTAAATGTAAAGTTTAGACAAAAAAAAAAAATATATCAGAGATGGACTGGGGGAACCATATATAACTATTTTAAAGAAATTTCCTTCAGCCTGAAATAATTCACTTTTTTCCCACAGAACCAAATCCAAAAGTAAATTATTTTTCTTATCTATGACGTATGAAGACAACAATGTTACATTGATTCAGTAACAAAAGATTCATTTAAAACTGTTCCAGATCTCTTGATGGAACAATATATTACTGGATTTTTTTTCCAGTGGCAGTAATAACCCACAGCCATTGTAGCAACACCTCATTTACAAGGTGTTTTGAAGGAATTAAACAAACTCATTCCACAGCTATATAATTCTTGAAGTGTGGAGCATTTACAACATTTTCTAGTTCACAAGATATATGAAATTAGTACTAGACTTTTCTTCTCAGCTGCAATGCTCTTTCTGCAAGTTCATAAGCTAACTCATGTTTGGTCCTTTTTTAAAAAAAAAAAAGAGATACACTAGAAGCTAAAAGAAAAGAACTGAAGTTCTTCAGAAAATACTGGAAAAACCTCAATGCTCAAAGCAATCATAAAAAAAAACAAGGGATAAATTTTGAAGATGCACTGCTGATTAAAAAAAAGCCAGTAATAGTTTTTCATGTTTTCAAATATTAGCAGCATTCTAAAAATAGTCCTATTAAAAAATGTAAACTACTTGTAACACATTCAAACTGCTGTTTTGTGTTGGCTTGGAAGCTTTTTTAATCTTAGATTTTACTGAAAAAAATTCAGAATGAGACAAGAATGTGTCTTGATTCAAGATCTAAATGTTTCATTGTAATAGCTTAGGCACAGAAAAGTCCACGTCTTCTAAAGGGTTAAAAACCAAGGGTTATGTCATATAGGTGTCTACTGCAGATCACCAGACAAGGAAGAGTGATGGATGAAGCTTTTTTTAAACAACTAACAAATTCATCCAAAACACAGGACTTGGTAGCAATGGGGGATTTCAACTACCCAGAAATGTGTTGGGAAAATAATACAGCAGGCTACAGACTATCCAAACGCATTCTTGGAACGCAGAGACAACTTTTTATTATAGCTGGCAGAAAAAGTGACTAGGGGAGAGGCTATTCTAAATTTCATTTGGACAAACAGGGAGGTACTAGCTGAGAATTTGAAGATGGAAGGCAGACTGGATGAATGTGATCAGGACATGACACAATTCATAATGTTTAAGGAAAAGCAGGAGGGAAAACAGCTGAATAAAGACAATGGACTTCAAGAAGGCAGATTTAGCAAACAAACTCAGGTAAAATCCCATGGGAAGCAAGTCTAAGGGAAATAAAGTTCAGGAGAGTTGTCAATTTTTTAAAGAAACATTATTAAGCGCACAAGAGTAAACTATCTAAATGCGTAGGAAAGAAAAGAAGTATAGTAAGGGTGTGGATTAACCAGGAGATCGTCAATGAACTGAAACTCAAAATAGAGTCATATAAAAAGTGGAAACTAGGTCAAATTACAAAGGATGAATACACAAAAAAACAACACAAGCATGTAAGCACAAAATTAAAAATGCAAAGGCAAAAAAGATGAAATTAGCTAGGAACATAAAGGGTAACAACATTTTACAATGTGGACAGAGTAGGCCCATTACTCAATGAGAAGAGAAAGACAATAAAAGATGCAGCAATGGCCAAAGTGTTAAATGCCTTTTTTGTTTCAGTTTTAACCAAAATAGAAAGCAGTGACTGGACAATTAAGATAGTGAACATCAGTTTAAATTAGTAGGATCTAAGGCTAAAATAGGAGAAGAACAAGTTAAGAATTATTTAGACAAGTTAAATGACTTCATGTCTGGAGGGCCTGACAAAATACATCCCTAGAATACTTAAGGAGCTGGCTGAAGAGATTAGCAATTATCTTTGAGTACTCGCGGAGCATGGGAGAGATTCCAGAGGGCAGGAAAAGGTAAACATTATCTAAAAGTTGAATCTATAAAAAGGGGAATAAGCACAATTCAAGAAACTAGAAACCAATCAGCTTAACTTTGGTATTTGGAAAGATAATGAAGCAAATAATCAATTCGTAAGCACCTAAAAGAATATAAGGTGATAAGTAACAGTCAATATAGATTTATCAAGAATAAATCATGTCAAATCAACCTAGTATCCTCCTTTGACAGGTTAACAAGCCTTGTGGATGGGGTGAAGCAGAAGATGTAGTGTATCTTGATGTTACTAACGTTTTTGATACTGTCGCACATGACCTTCTCATAAACAAACTACAGAAACATAGCCTAAATGAACCTGCTATAACATAGGTGCACTACTGTTTGGAAAAGAGTACTCAGAGTAGTTATCAATGGTTCACAATCAAGCTGGAAGGGCATACCAAGTGGGGTTCTGCAAGGATCTGTCCTGGGTCCAGTTCTATTCAATATCTTCATAACTGACTGGATAATGGCACAGAGTACACACTTACAAAGTTTGCAGATGATACCAAGCTGGGAGAGGTTGCAATCGCTTTGGAGAACAGAATTAGAATTTTTCGCCTTCCCCTGCAGCGTGGGGCACGGGTCGCTTGCTGGTGGTTTCTCTGCAGCTTGAGGTCTTCAAATCATTTTTGAGGATTTCAATAACTCGGTCCTGGGATAGGGGTTGTTATAAAATTGGATGGGTGGGGTTCTGTGGCCTGCCTTGTGCAGGAGGTCAGACTAGATGATCAGATTGGTCCCTTCTGACCTATGAGTCTATGAGTCTATGTAAAATGATCTTGACAAACTGGAGAAATAGTCTGAAATAAATAGGATGATATTCAATGAAGACAAATGCAAAGTACTACCCTGAGGAAGGAATAATCAATTGCACAAATGGGAAATGATTAACTAAGAAGGAGTACTGCAAAAAAGGATATGGATGTTACAGTGGATCACAAACTAAATATGAATCGACAATCTAATACTGTTGCAAAAAAAGCAAACATTCTGGGACGTATTAGCAGGTGAGTCATAAGCAAGACACAAGAAGTAATTCTTCCACTGAACTCAGCACTGATAAGGCCTCAGATGGAGTACTGTGTCCAGTTCTGGGCACCACATTTCAGGAAAGATGAGGACAAACTGGAAGAAAGCCCAGGGGAGAGCAACAAAAATGATTAAAGATCTAGAAAACATGACCTATTAGGAAAGATTGAAAAAAAAAAAAGGGGGAGGGGAGTTGATTAATCTGAAGAGAATACTGAGAGGGGGACATGAAAAGAGTCTTCATCTAACAGAGAAGGATGACAAATTATTCTCCTTAACCACTGAGGGCAAGAAGTAAGGGGCTTAAATTGGAGCAAGGAAGATTTAGATTAGACATTATGAAAAACTTCCTAACTGAAAGGGCAGTTAAACACTGGAATAAATTACCTACGGAAGTTGTGCAAATCTCCATCATTGGAGGCTTTTAAGAACAGATTAGACCAACACCTGTTAGGGATGGTCTAGATAACATTCAGTCCTGTGTCAGTGCAGAGTACTGGACTAGATTACCTACTGAGATCCCTTTCAGTGCCACATGTCTATGATAATATGATTCTCCATACACTGGCAGAAATATTGTGTCTTTACACCTTATACCAACCAAGATGCAAAATTCATGTCTGATTTGTTTTTAATGAAAACCATTCTATTTTTCCCCCACAGATATCTTTGAAGTATATGCTGTAGGTGTTCACTCTGATTGCTCAACCTGACATTTGTCAAGTTCTCCTCTTCAAAGAGCACTAAAGCAACACATGTTCTTTGTCCCAGACATCCTAGATTAAAATGCTGCTCATTTTAAAGTAAACAATGGCTCCAAGTTCTTTGTAACTCCCTCAAGGCTACAGCAGTTAATACTGTGGCTTAAAAAATGCTAAAGTGAATTTAAAAATAACCACATTAGTGACTACCAGAGTTTTATAGCTTCAAGACTGCGCTACACTTGAACTCACAAGAGCTTGAGGAATTTTTCAGAATGACTCCCAAGCTCCGACAGAATTAGCTATCAGGCTGAAAGAGACCCAGTGGGTAATCCTGCATAACAATTATCTTCCTATATATTCATTTCCATTTTTCCCCTAGCTTACAATTTAAATATCTCTAGTAGAAACTGTGTAGAACATTTCATTGCCTTCTCTTTGCTGTTAGTTGCCCTTACTGACTTTTTCCTGGTTTAGTTTCATGCACTTCTATTACTTGTTATGATGTTCTCAATTAAAAACCATTATGCAGCCTAAATAAATTTGTCTTGCTATGGTACCTTTGGCAAAGCCAATGCATTCCAGTGGAGTCAATGCATTCTGGGGCTATTCTAACTTATGGCAGCCTCCTCACAGCTTCCAATGGGCAGCTTCAAAACCCAACACAGCTCCAAAATCCAGAATAGCTGTAGCGCAAACAGCTACAGCCACTTCCCCTTCCATGGAATATTCCTATGACATGGGTTTCCAGGTTGGGAAAGCACAGGACCATTTATGTTGGCCCCACACTGCACATGGGGACCAAAACAGCCTCTTTAAGACCTCTGTACATCGCCAGAGTAGCTCTCATGAACCAGAATCTGGCCCTTAACAATTGTGTACCTGTCCACTCCCCTCATTCTCACCCTTTTTTTCCTCCTTTTAAAATTCTTCTTTAGCACAGTTTGTCTTGCCCTCCCCTCCCCTTCACTCACTCCATGCTTTTTTCTTTTTGCTTTGTTAGTGATGGTGGGGAGGGAAAGCAAAAGGAGGAAAGAGAAACAATATAACATTACTACCCCTTTTTAAACATGTCTGCAGCCATTCATGAATGTTATGACATTTCTTGCAGCTTCTGAGTGGGAGTTCTCTAACAAGTCTTGATCAGACACCACTGAAGAACCCCACACTAACCCACATACCCCTAAGCAAAGAACCATTTGGAAACCTGCATTTACAAAGCCATTCTTGTACTATTTTTATTATACTTAGTGCACTGCACTGTGTTTTTTTCCTTTAGGAAAAGACAACAGCAACCTCAACAAGACAGCACTGTGCTGCAATTTATTTTTCATCTCAACCCATTTGCGTGGTTCCTTTTCACACTGGAAAGCAATAGCTTCAACTCTTTGACTACGAAGTCATATTCTAAAGATGGCAGGAGTCCTGAAATAAGTTTCTCAAGAGGTCAGAAAAAGAAACTGTTGTGGTAGCTTCCTCTTACATAAACACAACAATATAGGAGAAATGTTTCCATTAAACTGTGTTTGTTCTTACATTGTTTCTGTATTGCCCTTGTAGTAACAAAAGGTTTCAAAATGTGTTCTTAGTAACACTATCTGTCTCATTAGGCAAAAGAGAAAAAAATAGCATGTTTTCTTTTCCTTGAAGTCTCTTTCTATTATATCTTGGCAGGCCATTCTTAGAAAGATGCATAGATTATTTCATTAGCAGTGATTTTACACAATCGCACTACTTCGGCAAGATTTGCTCAGAGGCTGTATACTATGCAACTTTGGTGGTGTTCTTTGTACTGTAAGAGAGATCTTTTTTCATGTATTTTACCACTGGAAAAGGTTGCTTGTCATTGCTGCTGTTAAACTTGGCTAAGTGTTAAGCAAAGTCGAGTGGCACAAACTTAGATGCCACAATAACTGCAGATTACAAATTCTTGACTGCTATAAATCACAGGAAACAGGATGGATGAAAACAGCTGGGCTTGCAACTGATTGGAGGTGATCACCTATACCACCTTCTTCCTCAAGCATGATTGTAAAGGGTGCCACAGTGTTGTTACCATTGACACCTGTTCAGTGTCAAATGCACACAGTATTGATAAGGGTTGACAGCATGTACCATATACTCAGTGCCTCAAGCAGGACAGATGTTAACAAGATGAGAGACAACATTCCATTTGTAATCTTTCAAGAACATATATTAATTCTTCAGGAAACCTGGTTTGGTGAGTCTGAAAAGTTCCATGTCAATAAAAACTCCAAGTTCTCATCAGGAGCAACTGCCAAGAAAGTAGATCTAGTGATTTTTAAAATGGTCAGAAAAAACAGAAAGCAATCAGAATTATTTTGAGGATTCAGAAACAGAGTTACCCTGCATGCTGTTTTAGGTTTGAATGTTTTACTCTCTGGGAAGATTACCCTTTCACTTATAATTCTGCACTGAAATGGGCAGTGATTTGTCCAAAGCACACAAAGAACAGAAGAATTAGTGACAAAGGAATAGCACAAGTTGTCATTTCACAAATGTAATGATATACTGCAGGTTATGTGGGCATTCTAGAGTAATTATTCTAACCAGTCTTAATGCACTTTGTCTATAATAGTATTATAGACCCATGACTTGTACTTTAGGCTCACAATAGAAACACAGCGCAGTTAAAAATAGTATTCGTTGCTAAGCTCCCCATTTTTAATTGTTACTATATTTCTTAAAATAATACTTTGGGGATTGAAATTTCACATTTGGTCTTACCTTAAAGGTGAATTCTTTCAAGAAGTCTGAACAAAAAACAAATCTATTCAGCTATTTCTGAGGAAGTCAAGTGAGAAAGAACACTTTTGTTCTTCTACTAAAATTCCTCAAACACAGTTGATTTTGGAAATTTCTTAGCATGTGGCTAGTCACCACTCAGGCATAGTTGCTTTGCTAAATTTGAAAGAATGAGTAAAGTTTAAAATAAAAGAAAATTTGATGGCAAACACTCCCCAATTTTCAGTAACATGTTTGCAATTAACAATCCTCTCACTGATGTGGACACGGAAACAATGGCACACATAGTGACAGTATGTTTAAATGCAGAAATCACAACTTTGAGATTATTAACTAAAGAGGAACCCTTCCCCCTCAAACCATTCTGCAGGACTTGTGCATTGTGGAATTCAACTGGGCACCAACGGCTCCAGTTTCTACAAATATGAGGATGGGTATGAGGGCAATGTACCCTCTACACCCTCAGGACTACCCAGGGATCCATCTAAAAGCTAGAATTCCAACCCATTCCCCTTCTCCACGCAGGAGGTAGGTGATGGGAGATGAGGGGAGACAAACTGTATAAGACATGAGGGCATATCCCCTCACCATGTAATGTGCTTGGGGCTAATGCCCAAGCATCTCACTGTGTTACAGGGACTCACCTCAGACCCTTTTTGAACTCACCAAAGCTGTGACAAATTTAAATCCCACAACTGGAACTGAAAGATGTCAGATGGAAGGTGAAAAAATCCACACAGCAGTTTGCCAATTTAGCCATATGGGGAAAAAAATCCCTTCCAGACCTCCAAACGATTGATGAGATCAGCCTAGTCCTCAGTGTCACAGGAGCCCAGAATACTAGGTAAGGGCGGGAAAAAAAACAGGGCTAGAACAGAGAGCCCAAAATGGCTACTTGACTCAACAGCAAATGGTAGCCATCCCATCCCACCCCTCTTACTCCAGGAGTCGAGAATCAAGTAGCAGCCCAACCTCAATGGCAGCAGGAGTGAATGGGAGAAGCTCCAATGCCCAGAGGCAATGTGAGATGGCCTGCATCCCCTCCACACAGTACTAAGAAAGAGGGGAGGGTAAAGGAAAGAAGCAAACACATATACCCATTCTGTACTTCATTGGGAGGGGGAACTGGAGAAGGGTGTGCAGCACTGCCCTATCTGCTCCTAGCTGAGATCCCCCAAGGAGAGAGGTGTCTCCATTGCTTCTGATCCCAACCAGCAAGTTGTGCAAACTATCTTAGATTCCACTTCCCATCTCAACATTTGAGACCCTCAGAATTTCTCCATGTGAAGAGATTACATATTGAATTAAATGAATATTATGTCACGCACCCTAGGTGAGTAAAAGCACTGGAGAATTTCCAGAGGGAGGAGACCAATACAGGCACTACATTCCAAAATTGATTGGTAAACTAGTAGTTCAGAGGAGAGCAACAAAGTTGATTACTTTGCTGGAAGAGTTAATTTAAGAAGACATATTAAATAGACTAAATATGTATAGTTTGGTAAAATGATAGTTGAAGAAAAGTGACTTATTCCTTATGATGAGTGACTTTCAAGCTAAAATAGGATGTGACAAGCAAGAAATGGAAAAAAAAAATCAATGATGAAGCACGGGTTGGGAATCATTAACCAAAATGATAAGAGACTCATTGGACTGTACTTGGCATCCAATCTAGTTCTTCCAAGCCCTCGATTCCCTCACAAAGATGTACATAAAAAAACATGGACTTTGCCAGATGACAAAATGAAAAATTACATTAACTACATCTGCATTAGCTTGAGATTCAGGTCATCTGTCCAAGAAGCAAGGGCATATATGAAACAGCAAATGTCAGCAGAAATCACAACCTTTTCATTGCTAAACCTGAAACTAAAATTGAGATAGATCTTTCAACAGGAAGTGGTAAAGAATAGTACCAGTACAAAGCTGGATACAAAAAGAGTACTGCAAGAAATTCGAATCTGAACTAAGGAACAAGTTTGAGGCAGTGACACAGGCAAAGGAAGGCAAGACACACACTGGGACTGAAGAAAAATGGCAATGTTCACTGGCCTGGGCATGTGATTCAAGCTGCAGCAGTCACAGCTGGATATCAACATAAAGCAAGAATTGGATAAATCAAAAGATATGGCATTTAACTGAGGACAGAAAAGTACTGAAAGGAAAACTCCTAAATGCTAAGACCAATAACATACTGGAAAAAGCAAAAGTGGAGTACAAGAAAGCAGAAAAAGCAATGAAAAGCAATGCAAGGGAAAGAGAAACAGAGATATGTTGAAGACCTAGCAACTGAAGATGCTGCTATGCTAAGAAACCATGGAGCCACGTATCACGTGACTAAAATCCAGTGTGTACATTCCTAAACAGGAAATAGACCAATAAAAAGCAACGATGGAAAAATGTTTACAACTGGGGTAGAACAGAACAACAGATGGGCAGAGCATTTCAGAGTCATCCTCAACAGACCCAGACCCATTTCAGATGAAACATGTGAACCTGATCAACCTGACATCAACATCTGTCCAATAGATATGTCAGAAGTACAGGCCGCAATCAAGTAACAGTAAAACCAATAAGGGGGCAGGAGATGACCAAATCACAGCAGAAATGCTAAATACATGTGACACAGCATCCTCACAAAACTGAGAGAGTTGTTCTATGAAGTTTGGTAAAACGGATCCCTCTTAACCAGTAGGAACATGGAATCATCATCAATAAACCCAAACAGGGTGATCTTACTGACAGTAATAACTGGAAAGAAGTTGTATTACTTTCTGCTTTGTAATATATACAAATCAAAGCTGTACAACACTAGAACAAAATTGAGACTTTTCAATTCAAATGTAATGTTAGTGCTATAATACTATGAGGGCTAGAGAGATACCAAAAAGTTAGACAGACAGATAGTTTCAAATATAAGTGTCTATGGAAGATTCTGGGCACTGTTTGGAAAGACCTTATTTCCAATGAAGAGATCCTAGAAATCACCACCTACCAGCTCATTCCTACTAGAATCAGAAAGCAGCCGTGGGTGTATTTTGGGCATAACCAAATACAGATGCCAACACGCAGGTTCTCACATGAAGTCATCAAGCAGAAACCAAATGGTGTAAGGAAATAAGGGTGCCCAAGAGAAACTTTGAGAAGAATCCTCAGATGGAAGGGCAAAACAGTCAATCACAACATGACAGAGCAGATGGAAGCAGCAGAGAATGACAGAAAATAATGGAAGAGACGAGTCTCCACCTTGTGCATCAACATTGCCACGGGAAGGATGTATGCAGGTATATACATGTAACAAATATTTTGTACATTATTGTAAAAATCAAGGAGGAGAGAAAAGATGTTCCAAAAGTCTGAAATTAATTATGGAAAAACTGGAATAAATACCAGGAAAAGTGAAAAGATCTAGTACTGTGCAACATTCTCACATGAAAAGTGATAAAAGCTGCATCAAAGAACAAGTTATTGATTATATTGCAGAAAACACTCCTGCTCTGGCAGAGTAATGAATGAGATGACTTGTAAGTCTTATCCTTATTTAACTTCTATGGTTTTATTACTTACTTCATATTGAATTTTTGTTAGACTCAATCGCCTCTTTGTCTGCTTCTCCCACAACTGACCTTGTGCCGTCTTGCACTCCATAGGGTTCCCTACACATGGGGGGCTCTTTGAGCTGATACCTCGAGCTAGGCCACTACCCTGTGCTCCTGGAAGTCATTCCTTGAAACTTATTTCTACTGTGACATCTACAAGAAGCTAGTCAACCAATTACAGAGGTGGATGACTAGTTCGGGATAATTGACATGCATAATTAAAAAGTGTGTGTGTGCGTGTGCGAGAGAGAGAGAGAGAGAGTGTTTTCATCCCTCCCCTTTCATAAGTTGCTCAACTTCTTAGACTCACTGGGGACATACATTTTGGACAGCACCTAGCAGCTTGTGAGTGCTATAGAATACAAATAAACAGGAATAAAAACTCACTATGAATGATCCTCTTCCTGTCTTTGTTTCTAACACTTGTTTCTACATAGAGACAGGGTAGAAAGCTGCAAGACAAAGCTCCGACTGTTCCCAACCAAACCTGCAGTGGTTACTACTGAAGTAATGAGAAGCCCAAGAGCTGGATCTCAAGCAGCTCCCTTTCCCCACAGTACAGGTTCCAGAGGAGACTCTGTTACCTATTCCATGATACCATGGCATCATGTCCTAAAATGGAGACTGGGTGGAAGAAAATATGGCCATTACTGACTTCTTGTGTTGAAGGAAGAAAGTATTTCATTGTCATATCCCATTCCAGATCCACAATAAAGAATGGCAACTGGAAGCAGCACTACATCACAATAGCCTACACAAGAGTGTGAAGGGGTTCCACTCACTACCGGTGCACTTCATTGGAACTAGGTCTGGGAATTAGCTCTTGCCCTGTCTCGTGCCACCTTCCTTTGTTTGCGTGAGCTGTAGCGCCTCTCTCTCTCTTGCCAGGTCTCAGAGTGCTCCCTCTTCATGACTCAGCCCTCCATTCAGATCACTATAAAGTCCTTTCCTTCCAGGGTAACAAAGTTTCATGGAACTAGCTGTCTAAATGCTGTTTCAGGTAGTCTTCTACTTCAACTTCAGGTCCGGGGCCACTTTCCCCAGCGGGTGGGGAACCCATGCCTGCCTCCTATTAAAGGTTCCAGCCCAGAGACCCTGTGGCTAGCAACCTAGGTCAGCTCAGTTTCAGATCCTGTTGCTATTTTCCTGAGTTCCTTCCTATTCCATCTCCTTACCTATCTGTGGATTTACCACCAGCGCTTCCTCTGTTCCCCAAGGCTTCTTAACTCCTCTGTGCCTCTTGTAAGACTCTAGTGCAGTACAGGACAGGACCGGACCCCAGGGCTTACTCTCCCCAAGATCTCCTACTTGTCCTTGGCCAACTCCCTTTTCCTTAGGCAGTGACTGCAGACCTCCTCCCTGCAGCCCCTTTCCTGCTCTAACTTCCTGGCTTTATACTCCTATACCAGCTCCTCTCCACCACAGGATTTCATCAGCCTTTAGGCCTAATTAATGCTTGGTTCCCCCACCCCAGGTGCAGCATCTATGATTAGTTAGCCCCTCCTGGCCCACATTAACTCACTCAGGTCTTGTGTGGGGTGGACACTCCATCGCGGAAAGCAATCACATCACCCCTTAATAAGATGGACAATCACAAGTGAGGATCTAGAATGTGCCACACTTTAGAGAAAGGGAGTCGAGTTCCTGTAGATAAAATATTAATGAATCAGCTCTTAAAAGATTTAAAACAACTGCAAGCCTGAATCCACTAGGGAAGAAACTTCATATTTTATTTTTAGAATTATGAATAATAAAAATATTTTTGAAAGAAAGCCACTTTAAAAATCCAAATCCCAAAGGGACCACCTCCATTAGAACCATGCAGAGAGCTAATGGATTAATGGACGCTACGACTCTCAAGGCTGGTCTACACTACGGGGGGGAAATCGATCTAAGATACGCAACTTCAGCTCCGTGAATGATGTAGCTGAAGTCGATGTCCGTGGCTCCCCATGTCGACTCCACTATCACTGTTCGGGTTGGTGGAGTTCCGGGATCGATAGTAATTTGTTCGGGGATCGATATATCGCGTCTAGATGAGACGCGATATATCGATCCCCGAGAAATCGATTGCTACCCGCCGATACGGCAGGTAGTGAAGACGTAGCCTCAGTATGAGTGAATCCTTCTAAAGTGTGAATGGCAGACACCACCAAGTTAAACAAGTCTTGCAATTATTACAAATCACGCTTACACCATGTCACAGAATAACTGTCATGTATTATTTATTCATTGACGATCCCTCAATTGAGGATGATCTCTACCACTAATTTACATATGGATCCTGAGATGACTCAGGAGTCCAATCCTGGAACTGCAAATCCGTCGATAGTAGGTACAGACATTTTGTGGCAGGCCAGTTGCCTGCTGAGAGAAAGTTCTTTTTTTAATTGTCATGTATATGCATATGACAGTATCAAATTCCACTGCTTTAAAATGTTCAAAATCATCTCTTTCATTGTGAACATGAAACAGCTGTTATGACACCTGCAACAGTTTACCTCACTAAGACCCTACTCCAACACCCACTCAAGTAAAAGCAAAGTCTCCCATTATCTTCAATGGTGCAGGATCAAGATTTAAGAGAATAGCAGAGTTTGCAAAAAATGCAATTTTTTTTTTTGAATCAGTGCATGTTAACTTGTAGGTATGCTCAAGATACTCAACAAAGATATGTATGATCTAAAATACTACTTAGTATTTATTTAGCGCTTTTTACCTAAGAATTGCTTTACAAAAATGTATAAATATTATCTCCATTTTACAGATGGGAAAATTGAGTCACAAAGAGGTTAAGCAAATTATTAGCACAGCCAAGATGACAAACCCAGTCTCCTGATTTCAGGTCTTCTGGACTAACTACTAGATCAAACTGGCCTCTTCACAACATCTTTTATCTTGTGTGAATACATATATATACACACATATATATACACACACATATCTTTATATATATCTCATCCTGGTAGCTAACATGAGATTAGAGAGAACAGGACATGTGTCGCTCCTGCTGTCGTTCTTTCAGCAGTACTGTTTAAGACTGGCAGTGGACCATTTTCAGTTGAAGATCGTCAGGTAGCAAAGCTGCTCCCTTTGATGTGTCATCAGAGATAGAGCTGATGGACTTCAAGGCACAATGGTCTGGGTCTTGCAAATGGGATTTTATGGAATTATAGTATAATATATATAATAAGTTGCTCAAAGCTACCCATAAAAATGATAGTCTAATTAATAAACTCTAGGATCAGTTCAACTGTGTGTGTATATTTATACATGGGCGTGTACAGATATAAAATATATATACATACATATGAATGACATGGGCAAGTCATTTAACATCTTTGTGGCTCAGTTACCCCCTCTGTTAAATAAATTACACACACACACACACACACACACACACACACACACACTCACTCTCTTTTGTAATTGCACTTAGTTGCTGAGATATTTGTCAATTAAAAAAACATTCAGCTATCACCCAAAAGAAGGAATTAATATGAATATTCCATGAATTTCTGAAAAGTAATAGAAACCAAGGCCTGCTTGAGATAGTAACTCACCTCTGTCCCGGCACTGCATCGCGTCTGTGCAATGCACGGCGCATGCCTACTCCAGCCTCTGGCGGGCGGCTAGTCCGCTTATTCCTGTTGCCTTAAGTTCCTGTCTCTTATCACTTGTGTTCTGCTGCCAGTGTAGCACATAAAGAACACGTGAAGAAACATAAGTCAAATGCTAAGACTAAGAGTTTGACAACCAATTGTCTTTTGGAATGGAAAATCCCACGAATTCTAACTTCCTTAAAAACAAAAATAAACAAATCACAACAAATATTGCTGAGGAATTTATACTTTTTTGGACATACAAAAACAATTTTGTGCTCCTGATGACACTTCATCAGTGAGAGCTCAATTATGAGAAGAGTGGAGTATACAACAGGAGCTAGAGGGTATTCAGCACCTCCATGGAAATGCTGAGCAAGCACCTTGAAGGTATGGCCCCTAAAAACTTGAGCCTGCTCCCACTGACACCAATGGAAGTTTTGCCACTGACTTCAGTGAGTCCAGAATCAGGACCTAAACTACTGAAACTACAAAAGATGAAATAAATACACTAAGAGAATGGTAGAAAACACACCAAGTAGTTTTGGTATAATATAGTGTAATGTAACTACAACAGCTTATTAAAAAAAAGACAGCCACGTTGAATTCAACTCCAACAAAAATATGGGAAGAAATCAACATTTGCCAAATGGAGGGACAAAATTAAGACACAAGACCCAAATAAGTTTCTAGGCAAATATTAAACAAAAAGAGAAAAATAATATATAGTGCCAAGCACTTCTGTGATGTGCAGCCAGCAGCCATGAGTGGTATCTGAAATGGGACAAAGAGGGGCAGACTGTACTTGCAGAGTTGTTACTATTTGAGCACAAATCTTAAGAACAAAATGTAAAATATACTTCTCCAACTTTGCTGTTTTTACCTGACGTTGTGGGAAAGCTAAGAAGACAGACAATAAAGAAGAGACACAAGAGAAGGTGCACAATAAAGAGAGGGGAGGAGAAAATAAATTAACCACCAAACAATAGCACACAGAGTCATAGTCACAGAGTTTAAGGCCAGAAGGGACAACCAGATCATTTGGCTCACACTGTCTTAAGGGAAGTAGGGTTCGAAATTAAGGACTGCTAGTCTACTGTGATTTTGGATATTATCCATTGAGAGGTGCTCAGATGCCATAGAGCTGTATTCCATTATTAGGACAGATGCACAGGGGATGAATTTATCTCCTTCACTTCCAGTCATGAAACTACTGTGTGGTGTTTGTGTGCACAGTTGAATACCTGCAGCATATCATTTCAGAGGGAACTCTGCATTTCAGTGGTTGTGTACACAAACACACACAGCAATTCTGTAAATTCTCTTGATGCTAGCAAAATGCACTATAAGACATCTGTGATTTCATCTCCTATTTTATAAAAGCATATTCCATTTCTTCTCCAGTTGCTTCTGGATCACAAAATCGTATTGTATTTATGACAACCATTCTTCCTTGACTCTTGCTGCTGTCAAATTTATTGTAATTTTTTGTGAAGCAAGAATAGTGCTCATGTTTCTTGGTAATTAAAGGGTGGTTTACACTTAAAATATGGATGCAGCTAATGGTATTCCTAAAAAATTAGTAATTAGTTTGAGACCATATTTTGGATTTCTTAGTCCTTGCCTCCACTTTCTGAAAGAGAGAGCTAATGTAAGTTGAGCTCTGCTACATACAACTAATATCCTTGCTGTTAGAGCAGGACACAGAAACAACATTTTCTCTCTTCCTCCCCATCCCCACTCATATCTCCTTCATTAAGGAGTCGGCACAGGATAAAATGAAGAGAAATTCCCACAGTCCTAACAGATCTGCAAGAGGAGCACATAACTTGCTTGCTAACTGAAGGGGAACCAAGTCAACAAGGTAAATGGGAGAAAGGAAGGAGGATGCAGAGACAGAGAGAGGTATTGACAGGCAAGGGGAGGTAGCAAGCTAATGTCCTGGTGAGAATTAGGGGGTGGGAGAAAGGAAGAGCTCCTGGTAATGGATCCAGGCTGGGGATAAAAACCTCCTCTCCCATCACTCTGTGCAGTTCCTGAAAAGTTGCCAGCACCAGCTAGTCAGTGGTTATCCTCCCCCCACATCTCCTACTACTCACCAGTTTCAGTAGGCAGCTATGTTCAACTCCCTCAGCAAGCAGTTTTTAGGCTCTGTTCCCCATTCCAAATATGGCTGCTGGTCTTTTGCACCCCCATTCCCATGCCTCTAATATTCAAGGACAAAATATCATGGCTCAAAGAAAAAAAATGAGGAGTCGTAAACACTTGTTACCAAACTAGCTTTACCTACTCCAGTATTATCAATGGGGCAAGATACATGCATTGGATCAGACCTCTGAATGAATACTAGTTAATGGGTGCAACATCTTTTTTATGAATTGAAAGCATAATTAAAAACAGATAAAAACACCAAGGAGTGTAAATTCACTCCTCAACATGGATATATTTACCTACTTCATTTCTGTTAACAAGAATTTGCATACAATGATAGGAAAATAGAATAGTGAGAGTACCATTAAAATGTAATTTAGATTCTAGAGGTGAAGCAATTCTCAATTATGCAGCACATGGTATGTCAAACAGAATTTAAAAGAACTTGATATGCTGACATGACCAAAAAACCTATTTGGGTTTCCAGTTCTATTACATTTCATACTGCTCATACAATTGGACACTGAATCTTGATTTCACTTGACAGCACAGCTTTATTCCAGTACACACAATATTATAATGTGTAGCCATTGGTGAGTCTTATGAAAGGAGACTCAAAGAGCTTGGCTTGTTTAGCCTAACCAGAAGAAGGCTGAGAAGAGATATGATTGCTCTCTATAAATATATCAGAGGGATAAATACCAGGGAAGGAGAGGAATTATTTAAGCTCAGTACCTATGTGGACACAAGAACAAATGGATATAAACTGGCCATCAGGAAGTTTAGACTTGAAATTAGACAAAGGTTTCTCACCATCAGAGGAGTGAAGTTCTGGAACAGCCTTCCAAGGGGAGCAGTGGGAGTAAAAGACATATCTGGCTTCAAGACTAAGCTTGATAAGTTTATGGAGGGGATGGTATGATGGGATAGCCTAATTTTGGCAATTAATTGATCTTTGAATATTAGTGGTAAATATGCTCAATGGCCTGTGATGGGATGTTAGATGGGGTGGGATCTGAGTTACTACAGAGAATTCTTTCCTGGGTGTCTGGCTGGTGAGTCTTGCCCACATGCTCAGGGTTTAGCTGATTGCCATATTTGGGGCTGGGAAGGAAGTTTCCTCCAGGGCAGACTGGCAGAGGCCACAGGGATTTTTCACTTTCCTCTGCAGCGTGGGGCACGAGTCACGGGTCACTTGCTGGAGGAGTCTCTGCACCTTGAAGTCTTTAAACCATGATTTGAGGACTTCAATAGCTCAGACATAGGTTAAGAGTTTATTACAGGAGTGGGTGGGTGAGATTCTGTGGCCTGCATTGTGCAGGAGGTCAGACTAGATGATCACAATAGTCCCTTCTGATCTTAAAGTCTAAAGTCTATTAAAGTCTATGAGATTTGACACTGGAGAGAGAGACGGGAGGGCTTTTTTTAGTAGCAAATACACACATTTCTTGTGCTTCTTTATGAAAACTTCTCAAAATACCATCTATATTTATTTAATTCTGAACTACATATTCTCTCCTTATGAAACTATTACTTTGGTTCACCGGATCCTGTTTCCACTGAAATCAACAGCAAAATTCACATCAATTTCCATGGGAGCCACACAGAGACATTTTTAGCAATTTCATAAAACCTTATAACAGAGTAATACAATATATATTTCTATAACAGTGAATTAGACTGCCTAGAGTCATCAATGACAAGTAAAAAAGTTTTATGGGCTAAGATAAAAGAAGGAATGAAACGGAATTGACAGTAAAAGCCTGCAATATACCACTAATTTAGAACGAAAATAATGGTAACTGATTGAAAGGCTGACAAAAAAAAAAAATTCACAGGATCTAGGCCTCATGGGCAATCTTACCTTCCCAGATATTATTCTAAGACTAATACAGCAATACAGTTCTTGGAGTGTGCTGAACATTGTTGCCAGTGATTCAACAGTTACACTTCTACCCCGATATAACGCTGTCCTCGGGAGCCAAAAAAAATCTTACCATGTTATAGGTGAAACCGCGTTATATCAAACTTGCTTTGATCTGCCGGAGTGCGCAGCCCCACCCCTCCGGAGCGCTGCTTTACCGCGTTATATCTGAATTAGTGTTATATCAGGTCGCATTATATCAGGGTAGAGGTGATTTATAATGAGTTTTGTTTTGGATGTAAAGCCCAATCTTGCAGTCCTTTCCCAGACAAAATTCCCATTAATTTATTTTGAAGTTAATTGCAGTTTCACCAGAGTAAAGATTGCAGGGTCAAGCCCACAATATTAGCTAAGAGGCAAATTTTCAAACAAACCATAAGAGAAAGAAAAAGTTAAAACTAGATAGACACCTTCGATCAGAACATGGTATTTCAAAAATATCAGGACATTTGAAAATCAGGAAATCTAGAGATACTAAGCATTAAAGTCTTATATTTCCTGAAACAAGTTTAACACTGTCCACACATCACCACACAGGGAATCACTGACTAACGTAATCTAAGTAATTCAGCTATTTTTCCACTTATTGAAATTAACAACGGAAAAATTATGTGCAGAGCTCAATTCACCTCTGTACAAAAGAGGCAAGATTATTACATGTTTTCTAAGGAAAAAGAGCGTATCTCTCTCTATCAATTCACCTCTGTACAAAAGAGGCAAGATTATTACATGTTTTCTAAGGAAAAAGAGCGTATCTCTCTCTATCTAGGAGGGAAATGGCCAGGGCAGGGTGCAGGCTGTGCGGGGCAGTTTACCCTTGCATTCTGTTTGCTCCTGATGAGAGCTCCTCCAACATTGAGCAATAGTCAATATGGTTTCTGTAAAGGGAAATCGTGTCTTACTAATCTATTAGAGTTCTTTGAAGGGGTCAACAAACATGTGGACAAGGGGGATCCAGTGGACATAGTGTACTTAGATTTCCAGAAAGCCTTTGACAAGGTCCCTTACCAAAGGCTCTTACATAAATTAAGCTGTCAGGGGATAAAAGGGAAGTCCTTTCATGGATTGAGAACTGGTTAAAAGACAGGGAAAAAAGGGTAGGAATTAATGGTAAATTCTCAGAATGGAGAGGGGTAACTAGTGGTGTTCCCCAAGGGTCAGTCCTAGAACCAATCCCATTCAATTTATTCATAAATGATCTAGAGAAAGGGGTAAACAGTGAGGTGGCAAAGTTTGCAGATGATACTAAACTACCCAAGATAGTTAAGACCAAAGCAGATTGTGAGGAACTACAAAAAGATCTCACAAAACTAAGTGATTGGGCAACAAAATGGCAAATGAAATTTAATGTGGATAAATGTAAAGTGATGCACATTGGAAAAAATTACCCCAACTATACATACAATATGATGGGAGCTAATTTAGCTACAACAAGTCCGGAAAAAGGTCTTGTCGTCATCGTGGATAGTTCTCTGAAGATGTTCGTGCAGAGGCGGTCAAAAAAGCAAACAAGATGTTAGGAATCATTAAAAAGGGGATAGAGAATAAGACTGAGAATATATTATCGCCCTTATATAAATCCATGGTACACCCACATCTCGAATACTGTGTACAGATGTGGTCTCCTCACCTCAAAAAAGATATTCTAGCACTAGAAAAGGTTCAGAAAAGGGCAACTAAAATGATTAGGGGTTTGGAGAGGGTCCCGTATGAGGAAAGATTAAAGAGGCTAGGCCTCTTCAGCTTGGAAAAGAGGAGACTAAGGGGGGATATGATAGAGGTATATAAAATCATGAGTGATGTGGAGAAAGTGGAAAAGTTATTTACTTATTCCCATAAGACAAGAACTTGGGGTCACCAAATGAAATTAATAGGTAGCAGGTTTAAAACAAATAAAAGGAAGTTCTTCTTCACACAGCGCACAGTCAACTTGTGGAACTCCTTACCTGAGGAGGTTGTGAAGGTTGGGACTATAACAATGTTCGAAAGGGAACTGGATAAATTCATGGTGGCTATTAGCCAGGAAGGGTAAAGAATGGTGTCCCTAGCCTCTGTTCATCAGAGGATGGAGATGGATGGCAGGAGAGAGATCACTTGATCATTGGCTGTTAGCTTCACTCCCTCTGGGGCACCTGGCATTGGCCACTGTCGGTAGACAGATACTGGGCTAGATGGACCTTTGGTCTGACCCAGTACGGCCATTCTTATGTTCTTGAAAAGTAAGTGGTTTCTGTTTTAATTGCCCTCTTCTTGAAGGAGCTGGAAGTACAATTTACTCTTCTTAGTGTGGTTAAATGTTGATAGATGTTTGGCTGTGTGTGAGTTTTCCCTCTGTGTGCCACCCCAGACAGAAAGCTGGCAAAGCAGACCTCGAGCAAACCACCCAATGACCACAAGATCTGTTAAGGGCCGAAGGCAACCAGCCAGGTTTAATTATCAACGAAGCACAGTGCTAGTATTCCACAGACTTTACCAGACTACTTATATATGTATGCCTATAACAATGGACCAGCTCAGACAGCAGAACTTCCCTTACCTCCCTAGGCCAGACAAAAATAGTCCCTCTGAGATACATTTTTATACCCTGATACAAAGAGGAAAGTACTGCCCCCTGACATAGTTACTGTAGTTACTTTCCCCTGACGTGGCTAGTTATTACTTATTCTTGTACATATTGGTTTGATTAAAACAATTTATTACATACTGTTATCCTGACCTTATCTTTAGGAGGGGTTAAGAGTGTTCCTGTTACCTTTGGGGAATGTTTTTGTACCATCCTTGATATCGGGATGTTTTGGTACCACTTGATATCAGGATGTGTTTGCGTGAGCACTCTGTGACTAGCACTCCTTAAAGTGTATTTTTGCAATACATTAACTCCTCATTTAACGTCGTCCCATTGAATGTTGTTTCAATGTTACATCCCTGCTCAATTAGGTAACATGCTTGTTTAAAGTTTTGCAATGCTCCCTTATAACGTTGTCTGGCTGCCTGCTTGTAAGATTCTGCAGAAGAGCAGCGACTTTAGAAGGGAGCATTGTACAAGTTCCGCTTCTCCGCCTCCTCCTCGACCCTCCCAGTGCTTCCCCCACTGCCATGGTGCTTAGGACTTCTGGGAGGGAGGGGGAGGAGCAGGGAAGCGCCGCGTCTCCACTCCTCCCCCTCCCTCCCAGAAAGTCCTAAGCATCTCCATTCCTCCCCCTCCCTGCCAGAAAATCCTAAGCGTTGCCAAACAGCTCTTTTGGCGGTGCTTAGGACTTTCTGGGAGGGAGGGGGAGAAGTAGACACATGGGGCTTCTCTGCTCCTCTCCCTCCCTCCCAGCACTTCACCTTTAGAACTTTCTGGGAGGGAGGGGCAGGAGCATGGAAGAGCTGCATCTCCGCTCCTCTCCCTCTCTCCCTCCCAGAAAGTCCTAAGCGCTGCCAAACAGCTTAGGACTTGGGGGAGGAGGGATGTGGCATGCTCCGGAGAGGAGGTGATGTGGGGATGGGAAGAGGTGGGCCTGGAGTGGAGTGGGGACCAGAAAAAGCAGGCCTGGAGCATTCCCGGCAAAGTCCGAGCCTCTTCTTCTCCAGGGAAGCTACGGCTGCTGCTGCAAAGGTGCTTCCTAGCGTCCTTGCCTGCAGTGGGCTGTGCCTGTGTGGGGTAAGCCAGGGACACTTCCCAACAACAGTACAGTACAGTACATGATGCCTTTTGTCTGCCCCAAAAACATTTCCTTGGAACCTAGCCTCCGCATTTACATTAAATCTTACAGAAAAATTGGATTCGTTTAACATTGTTTCACTTAAAGTTACATTTTTCAGGAACATAACTACAATGTTAAGTAAGGAGTTACTGTATTGGCCTTGTACTTTCCAAACTTTGTGAGCAGGTTCTGCTTCATACCAGGCCTCTAATACAAGGGCTTAGGTTTCAGGCTCTCTTCCTACTACACTTCGTAAGGGCTTTGATAAAACAATATCCAGATAAGCCCTGATCCCTGAGAAATGAGGAAGCACCAAGCTCTTAAGAGGAATGGGAGGTTACCTCAGATGTAAATTTGTTCAGCCCTGCCTCCTGAACCTGGACCCCACCTGCTTAACTCTCTCAAAGGAAAAGAAGAGCCATCCTTGCTTCAAAGGCTATCACCATTGGCCACTGCTTCACACTGTTAGACCAAGCTGCAGACAAAAACTCCTTCAGAGGAAGAATGAAAAGGGAAACTTGATAAAGTTTCATACATTTTCCCTTAAAGATCCATAGTGCACTGGACTGCAGGTCATTTCTGTCTAGATGGCATGCAGACCAGAAACTACATTTTCATCTGAAGTCAGCAGACAGCATAGCTCAATGAGAAGGAAAGCACTATTTCTCTTGGTCTGCTCTGCCTTGCAGTTAAAGATGGAAGGAAATGTCCAGAATGGTGAACCTAATGAACAAAAAAGCATACTTTGTGAAGATAAGAGAAGCAGTAGACAGGATCCAAGCTTGTCAAAGTCTATACACGTGCAGAAAATCTGTTAAAATCAGGGATGGGGCGAGCAATTGGGATCTCAGTTTAAAAAGAAAAAAGTCTGTTCCAAATACTAATTTGAGACCTTTACAGACCTTTATTTTTATGTCCCTGTGTGATGATGCACTGCATTTCTGCCAAGTACAGTAAGACTGCTTTATTGATTTTAAAGAAATAATTAAAGAAAATCTGTTTAAAATATTTCTATTGCTATCTTCTTTCCTTTAAAAAGATCAATGGCGTTATTAAAGTTGTCTGATAAAAATGACATAAGCATGAACATAAACCTGCTATAGTAAAATTATATTTTAACATGATCTGTCAGAAAAAATTAGGTGTTTATGAAAAATTGGCATCTTGTTAGTTTTGTTTTGTTTCATTTAGTATTGTATTGTCAACTTTGACAGGATCACCTGTGACAAGTTTTGGGAAGTAACAGAATACCTGAAAACTGCAATATACTCAGAGATATCATCATATGAACACTACAGATAGCAATTCTAGTAGAAAAGAAAAATATGAGCAAAAAGAAAAAAGGCCAATGTGGGCACATAAAGAAGAACTTAAAAGAGCCAAAGGTTAAAAAGAAGTTGTATATGAAATGGAGAAGGGGGGAAAGCAACAAGAAAGGGGAGAAAATAAGTCAGTGGAATAAGATTTAATTTAGATAACTACAAGGTAATACATTTGGAGAAAATAATACTAAGCAGAATACAAAATGGGAGAATGCTAGATAGGAAATGAGGATTTTCAGGTATAATACAGGCAATATATGTCCAATCTCACAATAAATTATTGTCATAACTTAGTCCCAGATTTGGACCTTAGCGTCCAAAATATGGGGGTTAGCATGAAAACCTCCAAGCTTAGTTACCAGCTTGGACCTGGTACTGCTGCCACCACCCAAAAAATTAGAGTGTTTTGGGGCACTCTGGTCCCCCCAAAAACCTTCCCAGGGGACCCCAAGACCCAAATCCCTTGAGTCTCACAGCAAAGGGAAATAAACTTTTTCCCTTCCCCCCTTGCCCCCCCCCCCCGGTGCTCCTGGAGAGAGACACAGAAGCAACCTCCGTGAATCTAAACAGAGGGAGTCCACCCTCTCTAATTCCAGTCCTGGAAACAAAAGCACTTCCCTCTTCACCCAGACGGAATGCAAAGTCAGGCTAGTAAATCTAACACACACAGATTTCCCTCTGACTTCTTCCTCCCACCAATTCCCTGGTGAGCTGCAGACTCAATTCCCTGGAGTTCCTCACTAAAGAAAAACTCCAACAGGTCTTAAAAGAAAGCTTTATATAAAAAAAAGAAAAATACATACAAATGGTCTCTCTGTATTAAGGTGACAAATACAGGGTCAATTGCTTAAAAGAAATATGAATAAACAGCCTTATTCAAAAAGAATACAATTTAAAGCACTCCAGCAACTATATCCATGTAAATACAAAGAAAACAATAGAAACCTTACTGTCTTACTATATTTGTACTCACAACTTGTAAACAGAAGATTAGAAAGCAGGAAATAGAAATCCTTCTCATAGCTGAGAGAGATTCCGGCAGAAGACCCAGAACAAAAGACTCACACACAAAAAACCCTCCACCCAGAGTTGAAAAAATCCTGTTTCCTGATTGGTCCTCTGGTCAGGTGCTTCAAATACTTATTTCCAGGGGAAAGAGACATTAACCCTTAGCTATCTGTTTATGACAATCATGTATGTCCTTTTCTTCCATTTTGTGTTGTCTGCTCCTAATGGAATGATGTGGCAGGAATGGTATTAAAGGAGCCACGATCCCTGGAGAGTAAAGAGGGGGACAGATGGACCAGGCCTCTAAACCATTCCAGGAGCTCAAACACACTCATTCCCCTTTGGCAAGCGCTTGGTACAAACATTAAGGCGATATCCTGAACATCTCAAACTTTTCTATGAACTTCACCACACAAGAGTCTGAGATGGTCCCAGGGAATTCAGAGAATAATCCTGAGCTATTACAGAGATTAGGCTGAGATGTCTTATGGAGATTTGTCATCTGCAATTTAGGCATAACTAATGCCATAGTCTCAAAGTACAATAATACCGTACCACCTCATTTTCTACATATATAAATTATTATTTATACATTATGAAAATGCCTTTGTCTAGATAAGCATAAAATAAATATAGGGCTTTTTCTTTTGATTACTTCTTTGTTTGCAAACCAGTATCATACTGGCGGCACAGCTATTGGAATAAGAATTATTAACTTGTATTCCCTCCATTGGTTAACTGGCTCTACAGCCATAAAGACAGTAATACCCATAAGGTCCTAAATAAATTATCAATTTTCTCCAATTTCTCAAAAACATCAGAATGGTAACTATTTACAGTAGGGTAAAAGTAGCAGCATTTTAAAACCAATAAAAAGGCACTAAAGGAAATGTGTGTGTGAATATTTTAACAAGAAAAAAATTACTAAAATTACACAAAAGCAATTTTTAACAGCACTATTATTAAGAAATGTTATCATAAACCTATGTAAGAAATTCTTTTTAGATCATTTTCTACGATTTAGAAATATAATTTAACATTTTTGATCCTCAAACTGTATTAGCAGGTCTCACTTTGACTCCAAGTTAAAATTTCCTTTCCATAAAAAAAGCACCATCTGTAATCAGACTCCAATCCAATTTACCATAAGCTAAATGATGTTTTTGTTGTCAAGGTGATTTCATACCAGCTCCCCAGGAAAAGACAGATGAAACAAAAGGACTGAGAATAAGTGAAGATTGAAGCTTGTAGCAAATGAGGATACAAATTTACCAAAATTCAGATATTCTAAGCTTAATTATTTTAGAGTTTTAGACAGCATATTTCCTTGGCAATTAAGATACTGCAACTAATAACACAAATTAACAGAAAAAGTCCAACCAGGATATTTCCTTGGGGTTTTTTCCTCGTATACCTTAAGCATTATAACTCTGAAAGTCACTTTATACCTGTCAAACATTACTGCATGGAATACAAATCTGAGGTGTTGTGTATCTTTCAACTCAGACTACCTTTGAACTACTTTAAGTCATAGCTGTGGAACAATACCACAGAAACATCCAAGGGCTTAAAATTATTTCTCCAGGGAGGAAAATCAAGTACCAGTTTTGAACGTTAGATTCTGACAAAGGAGCTCATGTTTGAGTGATCTTTAATTTAGTTAGTTGTAGTAAACAAATGAATCTGATCATACTAGTACAATTAGCAAAAATGAAACTAAAGACAAATTTCATTTACTTTGCTCTGGATATTTTTGATTAATAGGCATTAATTTTGTAACCGGGTGCAACAGAACTCTATTGTTATATACAGATTAGAAATGTAAACACTTAGCATTTCCCACAACTACTGACTTCACAATTGATTTTGAATGTTATTTCAAGAAATAGACAAGTGCCAGAGAAGTATAATGAAGGGAAAGAGCACTACTGCCCCCTAATGAGTTAATTTAGAAAGAAATTTCTGTTCATCATTTCAATCTTTCTCCTTCATGGAGCAACAACAGGCCATTACATTCAAGCATGGAGGATAAATAGCACATATAAACAATTAGCCATTTTGAAATAGTAACTAGGATGCATACCAAAATTCTGAATAAGAGGCTGCAATTACTTCTACGTATAAGGTTTGGGAGAAAATGAGAAAAGCTGTATAACATTTAGGATGCTGAGATAAGTGCTTAGCATTTTCGTATATAGAACCTTTGCTGATGAAAAGTACTTTACAAACATTAACTAATTAAGCCTCAACACTTTTATGAAGCAGATAGATGAGTGCCTTTTTTTTGTTTTAAAACCTGTCCTATACTCGATGTGATCAATAAGCCACAAGGCAGTTGCTATTATTCTTCAGGTCAACCTAGATTTCTAAATTTCAGTGTGCAAAACATTACAGCATTTGTATGTTTTTGTTGTTGCACCATTCCATCTACTAAGCACCAATTTCAGAGTTGTTATTCAAGGCTCGTAGTAATTGCAAGAAAATCCAATTCCATCTGATTGCATCAATAAAAGAAAGAATAAACAGGAAGAGTGTAGGAACTGGAATTGTGTTTATAAAGGAAATGTGCGCTGGTGGATTGAACAAAATAAACTGTCTTTTGATTAAATAAAACAACAACCGCATGATCTATCGGTAAATATTCATATGTCACTACCTGACCAGCAGGGGTGCAAAAAGCCACTTTTGATATATATGGCTTGAGTTTCAACAGATACATCATACAGGCAGACTGGTTCCATAGGAATCTAATGTCAATGAACAACCCAATGGATAAGAACTTTGTCTTTATATTTTTATAACTGGAAACTGATGCAAAGAAACAGAGCAACTTGTCTAATGCCATATATATGAAAGCCAGAAATAGTGTTTTAATTCTCTATTTTAAACCCTGAAAATACTGTATACAGATTACAAAAAAGTCAAAATGAATCCACTTTACACATGGGGAAAAAAAAACTTTCAGCTGGGCCTCTACTCAACTTTTAAGTGCCCATGCATAAAATTGCACACAATCATACTTGGTCCTACACTTCACAGGTGGAAATACTAGGCACAACACTGCAAAGATATGAACATCCGCATACACACTTTTAACAGTCTTAACTATTAGCCAATACTTGTATGTTAGGAGTAGGGCATGCTATATTAATAATTTATTATAACCAGCATGTGGACAGATATGTTAACCAAATTATATTAGGTCTTCCCTACAATTCTGTTCACTTTGCTCACTTATGTCAAGTAATATATATCCCACAATACTCTGCAAAGCTAAACATTGCTTTTGGCATTAGTGAATATAATACCTTTCAAACGCAAGATTCATTGGTTCTGTGTCCTAACACATGACAATAGGTATCCTGGGGTTGAATATGGTATCCAAAACAGAGATAAAAAAAGGTACACCATGGTACCAGAAAAACAGGTGTAACCCCTTTGGGCTTTTGAGAGCATGGCCCTTTTAAATCTTTGTACTAAAGGGGGGCAGTGATGATTGTTCCAAGAAGAGAGAGTGCTGTTTTTTGTTGTTGGTTTTATTTTTGTTTTGTTTTGGGAGGGGAGAGGGGGTTGGTTGGCGGGGAGGAAGAAGCAAGGAGAGAGAGGGAGAGCAATGGGATGTGTGTCTGCAGTTCCAGACAGAAGGGCTGCAGCAAGCAGTCTCTCCCAGAGTGAAGACGCCGAGAACCTGCCCGAAGCCTGGGAGGGATAGAGCGGTCAACCAGGGACACCCCAAGACAGGAGCCAGGAGGAGCACTGTGGTAGGGAGGAATCTCCCAAGAAGGACAAACTGGAGCTGGACCCAGTATCACTGCTGCCCAGAGTGGTATGGGGCTCTGAGTACTGGGGCTTGTGAGTTTGCATTGGGAATAAGGAAGGAAGCTGTAGCTAGTTAAGTGGGGAGGTTGACTATAGCAGCGTTCAAAAAATAACTAGATAAATTCATAGAGGATAGGTCCATCAATGGGTATTAGCTGGGATGGTGTCCCTAGCCTCTGTTTGCCAGAAGCTTGAAATGGGTGACAAGGAATGGACCTAGGGTTGCCAGGTGTCCAGTTTTCGATCAGAAGACCTGGTCAAAAAGGGACCCTGGCGACTCCTGTCAACACTGCTGACCAGCCCGTTAAAAGTCCAGTCGGCAGCACAGTGGGGCTAAGGCAGGCTCCCTGGCTGATGTGGCTCTGTGTGGCTCCTGGAAGCAGCGGCATGTCCTCTGGCTCCTACGTGGAGGGGTAGCCAGGGGGCTCTGATGCTGCCCCCTCCCCAAAGGCCAGCTCTGCAGATGCATTGCTTGGTGTCTGCCCTTTCAGACTGTGGCCTGTGGGGCCTTGTGTTGAACGTAACCCTGTTTTATCACTTCCCCTATCTTTCCCCCTCTGTTTTCCTCCATTCATCGCTCTGTAAATAAATATTTCCCTTTCCTATATTCATTGTACTCTTCCGGTATGTGTGTGTTCATTTTGAGGGGGTTGGAACAGGTGCCCTTATGATGAAAGGGCCTGGTAAAAAAGTGATTGGTGAATTTTAGTCTTGGATGATGTATATACAGTGCTTTCGAAATTGTACACAGGTCTGGTAGTTTTGAAGGCCTAGTTTTGAAGCACACTTTCTGTGTAAAGTGAGCTGCATGCTGTGAAAAACAGCTTCCCAGAGGGAGTGGTGTGTATGCCTCCTTAACGTATTGTACTATTTTATCTTCAGGCAATAAATTTGCTAACTTTGGTTATTTGGTCTCCTGAACATTTTTAATATCAAACCACAAATTCAGTCAATCAATGGTCTATACATTTTAATCACTATAACGCTAATAACTGATATAGTCTAACTATATAATCACTTTGGTTACCACTGAATTGCAGCTAATCCTGCAGATGATCACATTGGCTATAAAACATTTTAGGACAAAAAGAGAAAAAGAATACAATATCCAGTTTCTTCTGGAAGAATTTAAACAAGAACATCAACCAAAAATTAGCATATCCAACAGTACAGTGCTCCCACTAAAATAAAGCATATGCATTGGTTCTCCGCCTCCTCAAAAAGATCTTCACTTGATTCACTAATACAAGTACCTGCAGCACCTGGATTTCACTTAGTGTTCTCCCATCTAATAATTACCAAGCCTGACCACATGTGACTTTAATGTAGGAACAAACCATAGCTCAAGGTGGCATGGTTGGATGCATTAGGATCCATTCTGTCTTTCTGCCATAATGTACAAAATCTTAATAAATTCATTTCTTTTTTAAAAGGGTTACATACTCTTATCAAAACAACAAAACTTCAAGAGAAACTATTTATTAAGAAGGAATATTCCTTTATAGCAGCATGTGCATGTTTTTCCAGTGTTTTTTTTTAGTCATTTTTTGTAGCTGCATTTTACATATGTTGCTCGTTACGACTTGTATACAAAAATGCTATCTGCTTTGTGTATTAAGGTTTTTAAAATTCACCCTCAGGTAATCTACTGTTTTTTCTAAGAACAAAGAGCTCTGTTACAGGCGTCAATTTAAGGCACCAAGAAGACCAAGGGCTTAAGTCTCCTCATTTATTCCAGTGTAAGTCAGGAGTAAACTCTATTCAAGTTAGTGGAATTACTGTGGTTTAAAGATGACCTGAGAGCAGAATCAGGTCCCTTGAATTAAAATTTTCCTTTGTTTTTTAAAAATCTACTTTTTCACTAACACAGATTACGGTAGAGACCACAAAAGTTGGGGGGGAGATTACTTTCCACTGGCAAGGTGAGGTAATTCTATCCTAAAATCTGCAAGACCAGTAGATCTTACTATTCAAGCATAAACAAAACATTATTTGTATTACTTTGGGATTTTTTTAAGTTTATTTTCTATAGTAGTCAGACCTTGCCTATATTAAGGTTTACCCAGCACTGTATTGGTTCCATTCAAACCACTAGCAAAAAATACAACATAAATGTAAAAAGTAGTTTCCGTTGACGTAGCATGTCCGTTTCAAATTGAAGTAAGATACACCAGCACAACCCAAGGTTTACATTGGTGCAGCATGTTTACACCAGTGGCTGTCCCAGTGTAGCTACACCAGTGGCTAAAAACCACATGCTAGACAGGGCTGTACAATAAAAATGTAAAGACCCTGGCTCTCCACTGTCATTTACTACACCTGTATAGTGGTCTTAGAACACATGCATAACGATTTGATAAAATCTCAGCCCTACTTTGCAAAGCATAAATGAAAACAAAGTAGAAGGCAGTGGAAAACCAGGTGCAAAATATGTAAGAGTTATCAATCATGAGGTACATACTATAAAATAACCACACCCCACGGCATGTCCTGTCAATATCTTTATAGTACAAAGAACTGCTTATATGGCCTTAACCCAAAACCTATTTAACGCAAATAACAATACGCCAATTCTTTATTAATTCCACTTGCTTAAATTAAATTACCTTTAAAAAAATAAGTAAAAACACTGTTGTAAGATTAGTGACAATCAGTAGAGCTAGTTATAGTCTTAGAACCTTAAAATAATAATACTTTAAAAAATTGCATAAGTTCACTCTGCCAGACAGTGGCTTTCCTACCTTTGAATCTTCATTGCTCATTCCAAGTTCTAATACAGCTTGAGGAGATTTCAGTTTCGCTTGGGTGGACTGAGCCATCTGAAGGTTAAGCTGCCATCCAATTGTCTCAAGCTATAAAACACAAGTTCAAATTAGAATCAGATGCTGCAGAAACACTAAGGAGGTGAGCTTTCAACATTTCTCAGTGGTCTGTGTCAATGAACATGGATGGCCAGGCTCTATGTAGGTATTAGAGTTCCTATGCAGAGCACATTCTGCAAATTCTCCCTCAACTATATAATGTGGCTTGTTCTAAATTAATCTGCAGAAACACCCTTTAAATATTGTTTATTCTACGACAATTGTGACAATTTTGAGGGTAAAGCTGTGGTATGTTCAAGTAAATAATTGTGTTCCTAAAATTACAGAGGACAGTGACTTAACGATAATTTCTGCACAATTGGGAAGCAATTTATAAACCAAATCTAAAAAAAATAATTTTCAAAGGTGCTGACCCCCTGAGGTTCCCACTTAAATTGTGTTTTATACTTAAGTTTCCTTCCCAAAAATAGAACTTTAACAGAAAATGTGGTCTGCTTTGGAAAGTAACTAAATAAGAATGTTAAATTCTTACATCAGCAGGTCTGCTCCCTGTGTGCATTCCATCATGCCTGCCAATACTCATGGCAAGAATTATTCTGTGTGGCTTTCCACTCCTGTTAACACTGCAGAACTAAAACAGCTAAGAGTGTGACCTGCAAAGTCTGTTCCTTCTTCAGTTACAAACAAAATGCACATAAAAAGGAAACCATACAAAACACACTCTATATCACTTAAGTCAAGGACCTAAAGTGATTTTCAAACATCAGCAAATTATGCATCACAATACCCCCTATAAGGAGGGTATTACTACATAAAGCACAGAACTAGGGGGCTTACAGGAAACAATTTCTCTAGCTACACGAGAAGAGAAGAAAACTGAAGGGCTGTTACCTGCTGACAGGTTTAATTAGCATATCACTTGCTTCTAGTTAGTTTTATAACGTTTTTGAATTCTATTATTTGGAATTTCTTTACATTTTGTTCACAGGAATGCATTTTAAATTGTTTATGGAACTAAATATATTAAATGACAAAAATCTTTGTTAATGCAGAGTTAAGGGTGTCCAGTGATAGCTTTTGCCCTTCCAGAATGTCAAGTTCAGCAAAACTCAAACTTCTGAAAACAGGAAATACAGAGTTATGATTAACACCCACACAACCTTAACTCTGCCCTCAGAGCCTCCAATAGCCACTGGGAATGGTCTACATGCACTCCAGATACATTCACATTTCAGTGTAACTGTATTGAATGGAGGAGGAATAAGTTGGAGCTTCTTAAAAGAGCTGTGATTGTGTATGGTAAGTGCAGTTAGCACCCGTCCATTAAAGTGAAAAAGCAGAGTGGGAATATGTGTGTTATAGGCATTGTGGGACACTGCTCAAAGAGAGCACTGTTAAGGTTGCATAGGAGTTACCTTAACTCTGTATTTCCTGATTTTCAAAAGTTTGAGTTTTGCTGAATTTGATGTTCTGGAAAGGCATGAGCTATTACCCAGCAACCCTAATGCTGCATTAACCATGTTTTTTGGCATTTAATTTCCTAGCTCTTTAAAAAGAAAGAGAAATGTTTGTTGGTAGGAGCTAATAGTCATTTAGACAGTTCTATTTCTCACCTACGTTTGCAGATGATATACTACTGTGGCTAGGTAATAATGAAAAGACTCAGCTTTCATATAGGGCTTTTCATCTCAAAAGTATTTTACATCATCATCCCGTTTTACAAATGGGAAACTAAGGCACAGAGAAGAGAAGTCACCTAGCAGGCCAGTAGCAGTGCTAGGAATAGTCCCAATCCAGTAGTTTTTTCAATAGACCACATGGTTGCTATGTGACTCCTGAGTTTTCTTCACGGCTCCTGTACATTTTGTTACAATGGAATGGGGATAATGGTTGTACTTTGACATGCTTGCAATGTGTATTTGCTAACAGGGCTGTTGAGAGAACTCTCACCCATGGTCTAGGGCCCAAAACCTTGACAGTTTTACTACATGATGGTTTCAGTAACTTTAAGTGTGTGAGAGATGATTGGTGGCTGCATGCTACCTTGGTTAAGTAGCCTCAGCTTCACACTGAGCTGAGCTCCTCACTCTTACTACCTGTCCCCATATGGGACTCCTTCCCCTGGTTCAACCAGGTTCCCCAGCTATGCCACAGGTCCATCCAGTTCGCTCCTCCTCAACACTGGGCACTCCCATCCAATCTCACACAACAGTGGGGTGTATATTAAATATTCATTTTCTAGATTTTAGATGTTTACATTTATGTTTCTTTCAGCTCCCTCCCTGCCCCAATCCAAGTTCACACAGATGGACAAGAAGAGGGGCTCATATACCCCAAGAAGAGCAAGGTTCCCCAGATTCCAGCTCACACAGGGGGTATGGAGTGGGGCTTAGACCCAACCAGAAAGGCAATCCCCCTCCAACACCTGGTTCATAGGAGGGGGCAGAGAATGGGAGGTTAAATGGACTAGGGGATCCCAGATTGTGGCACACATACAGGAGAGAAATGAGGGACTGACAGGCACCCCCGCCCCTATTCTCCCCCAGTCCCCCTGTCACTCACCCACATGTCCCCGTCACTCACCCACATGTCCCTCTTCCCAGTTTCCCCACCCCTCCCCTCGCACTCTCCACCCTCTCTCCATCACTTGATTCCCCACCATTCCCACCTACTCTTCCCACCCCAATCTCCTTCCCCTCCCAGTGAGCATTTGTTTATTCATTTTCAAAAAAACTGTTTGTGCCTTCTGAATATTCTGCTTTACTCAGATTACAGTTCCCCAAAATAAAAATCCCCCTTGATAAAGGCAGAGTGGAGCAATATTTCTGTTTTTTTTTTTTTAACTTCAGATTTCTGGCCTGGGCTGGATTTGAACTCACGGCACATGTGCAGTGTAATCCCTTTAGCGCATCACTGAACATGCAAGGCTTTGGATGCTCTAAATGGAAGAAACAAAATCTGCTTCCAATAATTTTTTAATTTTCTTTCCTCCAAAGAACTAGTGGATGTTACGCACACTGTTGGGGTAACCCTTGAGCATTGGACAGCCTGGTGCAATACTCTGAGCTCTCATTTGATCTCTGTGAGCAAAAAAGACTGCCAGAATCTCTCAACTCTAAGCAAAGTTATTTTTCCAAGGACTGTATCTCGGAAACCCATAGGTCCACCAGCCCCAGAGTTGGAATGCTAACAGAAACCCAGAGCTCCATGAGGTATACCAAATTTCAAGGCAATCCAATTAACCGTGTAGAATAGATTATAGATCACTTGGGAAAGCAGAGTTTTAACCTTAATTATCGCAGAGCTGTCATCCTTCTACAATGAAAGAGTATATGAATACATGAAAAGGTGCAACACCCTATTCTAATAATTAGTGAGCTCAAATTGGGTAGCTGATCAGAGGTGATAAACAGACTGATCCAAAGGCCACAGAAATCAATAGAAAGACACTTATTGACTTACGGATAGTCTATGCAAAATTTAAAAACCAATTTAACGAAGTCAGTTTAAAAGACAAATTAATTAAAAATTAGTGCAACTCTGTGGAGCAACACGTGTTTTACATCAGAGTGCCCTATTTCAATTTTGTTTATATTGAGTCTTGAGAAAAAAACAAAATAGGGTACTCAGTCCAAAATAAGAGTGTTCACACCAAAGGGTTTTACAGATTTAACTAAATACATTTAAAAGTGGTGCTCACAATGTGTGTAGACAAGGCATTAAGAGTTCCTGCTCTCATATCTGTTTGAATCTTTTATTTTAAACAGGATTAAGCTATATCAAAATAAACCATTTAAACTGAAATATCTGTCTGCACACAAACTTGAACCAATTTAACTAAATTGGATTAAAAACAACACACTATTATTACAACTGGTGCAATTTGCAACATAGACAAGCCCATAGCACCTTGCTTTCCACTGGACAATAAGTCCAGCAATAGAGGTTCCAAACCAGAACATTGGACCGTATCGAGTAATTTGTTCACACACTATTTAAGGTGATATAGAGCAACAGTCCCAAGTCAGTGGTGATGGACTGGATTGGACGTGGCAGCAGCACACCAAAGCAGTGAACAGCACATAGTACCTCAGGCCTTCTGGTGAAAAATCAAGGGGAGACCCTGTGACAAGCTCATGACTGCAGGGTCAAACCAGGGGGTTGTGACTAAGGTTTGTGTATGGTTTCCAATGAGCAAGAATCTCTAGGGCCCCAAAAGACTGGCTAACAGGTACTATCAGAAACTCTGAAGTATGCCAAATATTTGAGAAAAGAAACAACATCTAATGAAGAAGTAGTTTCTATAGCAGATTCTCAAGAAGCCCATGTGTTTGCTGTGTGAGGAAGGAATAACATTAAGGGAGTCCAAAGTTTTTGTTTAAATTTCTTAGAACTGCAAGTGTCAATAGGGTTTTAGGTGAGGGCTTGAGCCAAATGTTTGTTTTATTTTGAAAGGGACCTCCAGCAGTAAACTAAACATCATGTTGTGTTAGAAATGCAGATTTATGGCTTTTATTTCACTCCTAATTCATACTTGTTCTGGAATATTGCAGACATCTTAGAACAAACACAACATATACAGCGACACAACAGTCTGAGTTAACAATAAAAGCCCTAACTTTTCTTATATTAGTTTACCTTAAAATTACTTTGTCTCTGGTAAGAATCGTGGATTTTTTTTTCCATTTTAATATAGCTGTATGAGAACTATATTTGATTAATATATTGTATGCTGTTTGAATCTTCAAAGTGGTTTGCCTATTTATTTTCTTGAAAGAGAGATAGAACATATATTTTGCCATGGCTTTATTTATTTGGAAGATGCTCAAAATTCTGAAATAGTAACTAACCTTTTGTGAGTGGCAACAAGTTTTCTGTACAGTATTTATTTCTGAGTCACAGTACTTGCCAACAATTAAGTGGTACAACTTTTAGGATTAATTTTTCAAAGGATAAAAATACATTTCAATTCTTTTCATTTCTAATATAATGTTCACTATAATAACCCAAAAAGGTTAGAACGATTTTCCAGTATTCATACTCTACTGTGATGTTTTAATGTAATCTCAAAGGTAATTCCTTGGATACACACACACACACACACACACACACACACACACACACACACACACCCCTCTCAATTTATTAAAATAAATAGATGCTTTCAGTTACTGTAGACTTCTGGCATCTTTCCACAGTTCCTCATCAGCATACTTGATATATTTATAATACATATATATACATATACACACAAGTACACATTTATATATATTCTACATACACACACGTATATGAAGAAAAGTTACCCTCTTTCTCTCAAATTTGAAGATAAATATGGTTTGTGTGTTATTTTGCTACATAACATCTTACTGGTAGCACTAATTTTTATCTAGTTTTAACAACTTTTTTATTTAAAAAATCACACACTTTTAACTGTCTGTAAACTAATGACAATGAAGTATAACTAGAAGATGGGGGGAAGGCAGTCGATATCATTAATACAAATTAGCATTTATGGAACATCTTTCAGCTCTTTTCCTCTAGTACTACTGAGGATGACAAAGCAACTTAAAATGGGGAATCTTTAAACTACCTTCGCAATCCCCTAATCCTGAGGCCATTTTGCAGCAACTGGCTCCCCAGGAGGTCATCATGGTAGCTGAGGACCAGCAAGCTTAAAGGAACATAACCACACACCCTACACACCCCCTGTGTGGAAAGCCTGCCCATGTGAAACTTAAATGGCATTTAAGTATTATTTTCAGGGCTTAAGTGGTAGATAGGCCTTATGTGGATTCTCTGTACAACATGGAATTTACCCACTGTAAACTATGTCCACAAAGTTAATGTTTGTAGTCTTGTGTAAACTATCGCCTCCACAACTCAAATTAACTTATTTGTAAAATTACTCTGTATCAGGTAAGACACTCCTGTTCAACTCACTTGTTTGTAGTATGATTTAATGCAAGATAAACTGAAGGAGTGTTGCATGAAAATCTAATAAAACTGGAAAGAGTTGTTATGGTTACATGATAGAGTCAAAGAATTTTATGAATTTTGACAAACAGCACAGCTACTAATAGGAAAGAACTATCCACATCAAACTATAGCATATTTAGAAGCCAACCTAACCCATAATGCTAAGGCGGCATTAACCTAAAGACATCATCGCATAAGCGTACAAAGTGGATATCATGCACCATCTTCAGAGGCTAGCTGTTGGAAATCTACCACCAGTTCTGGCAGGAAAAGTCTGTTCCTGCAATAAACTAAGCTTACCTTCAGCAACAGGCTCCCTTCCCTAACAGACTCCTGATCTACTCCCACTGGATTCCCTATCCCCAACATACTGCGAGAGTAGTTAAGATGCTGAATTGTATTTCATTGTCCAGGTAACCTTATTTTGAATTAAACTGAAACAACTGAAAACAACAGTATAGAATCATAGAAATGTAGAACTGGAAGGAACCTTGATAAGACACACAGCCTCAGTGCAAGGGACTGGACTAAGTATTATCTAGACCAGTGGTTCTCAACTAATTTATCATTATGGGCCGCATATGCAGCCCGCCCCGGACCCCAGATTCCTGAGCCTGCAAGACCAGGTGGCAGCCCACCCCCCGACCCCTGAGCCCGCAGGGCTGAGTAGCAGCCAGCTCTGGACCCAAGATTCTGTGGGGCCGGGTGGCAGCCCACCTCGAACCCAGATCCCGCACAGCTGGCTGACAGCCTCAACTGCACTGGGCAGCCATTAGCAAATAGCTGAGCTGGGCCATAGCTGTGTGCTAATTGGGCTTCACGCAGCCCGTGGGCCGCTGGTTGAGAACCGCTGATCTAGACCATGCCTGAGAGGTGCTGGTCTAACATGATCTTTAAAACCTCCAACAATGGAGATTGCACAACCTCCCTAGGTAATTTGTTCCAGTGCTTAACTACCCTGATAGGAAGCTTTTCTGAATGTCCAACCTAAATGCTCTTGCTGCAGTTTAAGCCCATTAGTTCTTGTCCTGTCCTCACAGGTTAAGGAGAACAATTTATCACTCTCCTCTTTATAACACATACTTGAAGACTCTTTTCATGCCCCCTTCTCTTAGTATTCTCTTCTCCAGATTAAATAAGCCCTATTTTTTTTTCAATCTGTCCTCACAGTTCATGTTTTCTACATCTTCCATCATTTTTGTTGCTCTTCTCTGCACTTTTTCCAATTTGTCCACATCTCCTCCAGAGTGTGGTGCTCCAGCTGAGCCCTTATCGCTGCTGAATAGTAGAAAAATTACTTCTCATGTATTGCTTACGACACTCCTGCTAATTCATCCCAGATTGATTGCATTTTTTGCAACAGTATCACATTGTCAACTCATGTTTAGTTTGTATCCATTGTAACCTCCAGATCCTTTTTTGCAGAACTCCTTCCTAGGCAGCCACGTCCCATTTTGTATTTGTGCAATTGATTATTCCTTCCTAAGGATAGTACTTTGTATTTCTCCTTACTGAGTATCATTCTATTTATTTCAGACTATTTCTCCAGTTTATCAAGATCATTTTGAATTCCATTTCTGTCGTCCAAAACTTACTATCATCTGCAAACTTTATATATGTACTCTTTATGCCATTATCCAATCATTTAATAAGATAGTGAATAAAACTGGACCCAGAACCCCAGCTGATATGCCCTTCCAGCTTGATTGTGAACCATGGATAACTACTTTCTGAATATGCTTTTCCAACAAGTTTTGCACCCACCTTATAGTAGGTTCATTAAGTTTACACTTCTCTAGTTTGTTTATGAGGAGGTCATGTGAGACAGAATAAAAAGCCTCACTAAAGTCAAGGTATATCACATCATCTGCTTCTCCCTCCTCTCTCACCTTGTTAACATGTCAAAGGAGGATATTAGGATGGTTTGACATGATTAGTGCTTGACAAATCCATATTGACTATTATTTATCACCTTATTTTCTTCTAGCTACTTACAAATTGATTGTTTGGTTATTTGGTCCATTATCTTTTCCAAGTACCTGCATGCCTGCCCTGCCCCTGGCACTGCGCCGCTCCACGAAGCGCTGTGGCCCCGGGATGGGGGCGTGGAGGGCTCCATGCGAGCTGCCTTTGCCACACCTCCCTCGAAAGTGGCCGGCACCACGTCCCTGCAGTCCCCACGCAGGCGGACAGAGGGCTCCATGCTAAACACTTATTATCACTGCTAAATATACCACTGCATGATATTCTTAACTGAATTCTTTTCAGTTAATTTTTAAAAAGTGAAAAAAATTGTTACATTCCCTATAATCTATATTGTGTTGTGGAGTAATTCCAAGATTAGTTCATTCATTCAACATCTTTTGAGTTTTCTCAGGTAGATGGTGCAGTAACTGTCTCCAGAATTGTGACCCATCATGACCCCCAGATCCCTTTCCAGTCAGTTGCAGTTTTCAGTCTTGCCATTGAAAAGGATTCCCCAAAAGGGCCAATTTTTAGGGTGTTAAAAGGGGGGAGTTTTTAACCCAGTTAAGGAGGATTGCTTTTCATCCTAGAAAAAAAGGTGACAGTTCTTGGGCAGTTATTAACTGAAGGAGGAAGCTCTTGACCCACTATAGTCTTTACGCTTTCTTCCATGCTATCTTCTTAAGCCTGGAAGAGTCTCCCACTTATGCAAGAAATGACCAAATCCCTCTTCATTCAAATTATTCTTTAACGCACACTTCTGTGAAGCCTTCGGTGTTAGACTTCTGGTGTTCTAAAACACAATAGAAACTAATTTAAAAAATAATGGACACAGATTTTGCTCTTGGGCCTTCTACTTGCCAACCTTATCTGCACTTTACTGTCTGTCTACTTCAGAGTATATCTCCCTTTAGGCATAGTACAGTGCCAAACACACTGACAGCACTAGGTAAAAAAACAATACTTTTTAGGTCATTCGGAAATGGTAGTTAATCTCTTAATTGATGAAGTAATTTCAGAGGGATATCAAAGCTAATTCTGATTTCTAAAAAAAGAAATGGATTTTAAAAGCTGACGTGGTGATGTCCAACTGTGGGATTAGAAGAGAGAAGGAAGAGAGTAATAAACAAATCAGTGACAGTGCTCTTTGTAGATTTCCTGTGGGAAATACATTTGCATGGTCATGTCCTGATGTCTGAGTGTAAGGATGTGGCAAAATTCACATTCTAATTAAATATATCAAGAAGGATTTTACACTATGTAAAAATGTAACACAATAAAAACATTCAGATAATTAAGATTTACTTTTCTGTTCCTGGTGCACTGTTCATATAAAGAGTCTAATCAAATGTTAAGCTAATAAGGCAACACAAGAAGCTACACCTATCAGTTTAATGAAGTCACAGCATAAAATTCAGTCAAAAATGTTTTTAAAAGGAATGAAAAAGATGGAGATTGTTCTAACCACAATGGCTTAGAGCCCGTTTGAATATGACATAAGTCCTCAGCCATCACCAAAAGACAATGAAATTTGCAAGAGAAGATGAAATGTCTAATTATTCAGCTTTGATGAAAATTGATTACAAAATATATAAAGTAGAAACAGAGTTCAATTCTAAGAACATGGATTTTCTAATAATGTGGAACAACAGAAAGCACGCCTGCAGTAAATTCTTATTTTTCCACACAGGACTTCAAAATTATCAACATATGACCACAATTTAAAGCTGCATGAACTCTTGAGTAAGTCTCAAAATAACCAAACAATAATTACCTCCTGCTTTGATATTGCAGTTCTACTGAAAGGTTTACAAAATATAATAGACGAGAAAGCTGGTGTTAATAAGGTGGTACTTTAAATGGACATTTAAAGAAATGTGAGGTACAATACCCAAATATTACTTCCAACTCTGCTAGGCCCTTATTCACTGTTTGCATAAATTTATTTAAAACTCATATTACATAGTGCAGTGAATTACACAGTATTATAACCAGTGTTTTATGCTGTATATTATACTGAGAGATTAAGTGACTAGCCCAAACTTTCAGAAGTGTGGGAAACCTGAGAATAGGACTCTGCTTTCCTCATTTTCAGTCCCCCATTTTTACCACTATACTGTCCTGCCCTCTTTGAATGGAGAATCTACTTTACAGCAGCTCAATAAATACTCACTTTAGGATCTAAGGATCCTCAGCTTAGTTTAGCTTAGCTTAGACATGCATCTGAGGAAGTGGGTATTCACCCACGAAAGCTCATGCTCCAAAACGTCTGTTAGTCTATAAGGTGCCACAGGATTCTTTGCTGCTTTTACAGATCCAGACTAACACGGCTACCCTCTGATACTTGAAGCTTAGTTTTCAACTCTGATGGAATCTTCAGAAGAGGGATTAATAAACTTCCATTTGACTTTTACAAACCCATTGTTGATTATCCCTGGGACAAGCAGTTAATATCAGAAAGAGAACTCAAGGTAGCCACTGATAAAAATTCAATCAAGAGTGGAAAATGATTAACAGCTAGATTGTGACTAGCCCTGCACCTCTATATCTTTAAATATCCATTTAAAATATGCCTCTAATGACAACACCTATGATTAAAAGCATAACACAAACGCTTTAGACCCGCACTATCCACCGCCATAGTGGAATAGTTCTTGGGTGGCACACCATGTCCCAATCTGAACAGAGGTACAAGTCAACTTGCTTGATGACAAAGTAAAAATTTTGGAGTCCAACATAAATTTGGTTTAAAATTTGAATAGACGGGGCGAGGGGGGGAATACACAAACTGAGAACTTCCAGGTTCCCACACACCACAAAGAAGGGTCATCAAACTTCTTACAAGGTTTTAACCACTCTCACAGGAATGCTACACTAACTCAAGATTCTTTTCTGAATATTTTGCTTCAAAGTTTACCTTTACATTACCTCAGTTATTATGGAACACACTAGAATATCATGGCTAGATAAACAACAATGGTGGACTTTTTTTTGCCCCTCCACTTCCTTTTCCCTCTAATCTACCCTTTCAATTATTGATGGGCTGGGGGAGGGGGAGGAGGAAGGGCAAGACTTCCAAGGCTGACATGGTCACCCATCTGCAGAACTGGGCATAATGGGGAGGAAGCTAAAAAATTTCAATCTGGTCTTCCAGAAATGGAAGTTTTTCAATCTTTCCCTCTCATGACAAATTTTGTATTTTTGACCTTTCATCCCAATTCAGGATGATTTTTTTTTCAAAAATGTGAAATGTTTCATGGGAGGGAAAGACTGTTTTCTACTCTACTTACAAAGATGCACCTCAAAAAACCCAAATGCCTGGATCTTCACTAGGATTAAATCGAAGATACAAGTAACTATTCATTGTTGAAACTTTTTAAATAACGAGGAAGAACATACTTGCTAATATGTCTCTGGTAACATTTCTTGTTTCTCCACTAACAGTAACACACTGGTTTTACTCCTAGCAAAATCAAATTGCAATGTAAGTTTTTAAGTGCATGGATAGCTGCAGCTCTTTCACAACACTTTAGCTGTCTGCCCTTCCTACAGCTAACATCTTTGCTTTTCCCGGGTTCTACAATTACTCTAAATGGTAGCAGTGGAATGGTGCACTTCTGCACCTTAACTGCCTTCCCATGGAATCAACATAGGTCTCAAAATCTATTCTCACAGATTACTTCCATGGCAATCTCTAGGCCAAAGAACATTAGCAAATCACTCAGTCTATAAACCCACTGTCTCATATTGAGTCATATAATTGGGATGAAAAACTCATATTCCCAAACTACTGACAGGCCCTTCCAGGAGCTCATCCAAGTGATTCTCTCCTGCATTCAACATAAATGGATACATCTCCGGCCAACTGTGTGACCCAATATTTGAACTGCTATGGGTCACACACTCTCACTTTGGCTGACGACTAGGATCTCTCAGGAAGTAGAAGCAGAATCCTACACTAGTCAGCATTCTAAAACCCTCTTGCCCATCCATTACAGTCACACTAGGTGTGGTACAGCTCAACACTATTATTTGTATTATCGTAGAATCTAGTCATGAAGCAGGACCCCAGTGTGTTAGGCACTGTACAAAAACAGAACAAAAAGAGGATCCCTGACTCAAAGAACTTAGTAAATGGAAAAAATAAAACATTAAGGCAACAAGACCTGAACCAGCTTTTCCAACACCACAGTAAGATCCTCAATCCAGGACTTTGCTTTCCTCCACACTTTCCCTGTTATGCCTGAACAAGGACTAGTTCCAATCACAGTCCTTGCACGTCCCGATGCAGAGAGAGATATCATCTAGAGGCTTTCGCCGCAAAGGCGACATAAATGCCCTAACATGAGTTAAGATGAATCGTCATTTTATTCATTTCAATAGGGAAATATTAAGTGGATGAAAGTATGGTAAATTGTTCCCTCCTTCCAATTTTATTTGTGCTAAAATCCATTTAACATGACAGATTTAGAGATTTTCCTTTTTTCTAACTGGATCTGAAATCTTATCTGTGCAAAATTCTAGGTTGTTTCATTATTGTGACATTACCAAAGAGAACCTACTGTTCAGTCAAAACCTGGCTTTGAACAATCAGTTTCCAGACCAGAACCACACTCACACAGTTGTTAACACACATTTGAAGCAGCAAAATACAAAAGGACTTATGTAATAATGTATATGTCAAGACAATGTAAATAGAAATTCTGAACCATTCTGCATAAAATATTTAGCAACAGTTCTGGATTAAAAATAACAATAAATGAACAATCTATTAAACAAATGACTCATGTAGATGTGATCATATAAACAGAAAAAAACATTAATGGTAAGCATTACATCCTATGGTAATAACAGTACACTGTAAATGGTTACAAACACTAACAAAATCCTTATCATCTGAGCACAACCAGTAAATCAGCAAAGGTGTAGTGCTTAAGTAAAATAAGTTTTGAAATGAAGTAAAAATACACAGTGCTGAAATGGATGAAGCTGATGAGGTGTCCAGTAATGATGTATTTAAATAAGCCATTTGGCAGGAATCTGCACTCATCTGTAAATAATGCAACAGATTTAGGAAAGCAGCGCACGCGGAACCCTCCACGACCCCACCAAGGGCCACAGAGCTTTGTGGTGTGGCGCAGGGACAGGGCAGGCATGCAGGGAGCCTGCCCTGGCCCCAGTGCGTGTTGCTACCACCCCAGAGCCGCTTTAGATAAGCGGAACCAGGCCGGAGCCCGAACCCCTCCTGCACCTCGCCCCCCAACTCCCTGCCCTAAGCCCCCTTGTACAGCATACATCCCTCCTGCACCTCATCCCCCTGCCCTGACCCCCCTCGCACATCCTGCACCCCAACCCCCTGCCGAGCTCCCTGCTGCACCCTGCACCCCTGTGCACCCCAACCCCCTGCCCTGAGTCCTCTCCCGCAGTCTGCACCCCTCCTGCACCCCTTCCCTGAGCCCCTTCCTGCACACCGCACCCCCTCCATACCCCACACCCCATCCTCTGCCCCAGCCCTGGATACAATTTCTCCACCCAGATGTGGCCTTCAGCCCAAAAAGTTTGCCTAGCCCTGGTTTAAACTGTAACTAAGGCTGCACATTGTAAGAGTAGCTGAAATCAACATTATCAGAATTTCTACAAAAGAAAGAAGCTTAGATAATTATGTGACAACCAATCAGCTAAAGCTTTAGTATCAACATATTATGAATACCCCGGTTATTACATTCAGATCCTTGCGATTTCTTTGAAAAGATGTACTACATTTACAATTACTAGCTTTTCACTAAAATACAATACAAATTGCATCTCCCATTTGTGCAAGATTCCCAGATGTGCGGCATTTAAAATTACTAGCTTTTCACTATAAGGTAATACAAATTGCACCTTTCATTTGTGCATGTTTACACCATCTGTGTAATAACTTAAAACATATTTATTCAAATATCTAATAAATTCAAGATTTTGATATTATCTGATACGGTTTAGAATACATATATGCAAGCACAATTAAACCATATTAAGCCTATAACACTGCTTTATATTCATAGAAAACCTAGACCAGGAATGGTGTTGAATACCTTGTCATATACATCATTAGATCTCTGCATAAACAAATATTACTCCTGTTTACATATAAAAGGATTTGAATGCTGACTGGCTTTGTCCTGGTGTGACAAAGTAGAAGAATAATTTACATTTATCTCAGATAAATACATTGCAAATTCATATTAATTACAAAATCAGAAAAGCATAGCCTTCTGGACAGAATACTTGTTAGCAAGTCTGACAGGGTGGAGGTAGAAGTCGTGCTAAATTGAGAGTAAGTGTTCTATAATTTTCTGTGCACAGAACAGTAAGTTTAAGAAAACCCAATGTAGGAAGTTAACACTACCATGCATAAAGCATACATGCATGTATACTCCCAACAAAGTCAAGAGGATTTCTTACACATAGAAGTGTTTGAGGATCTGTCTCATATTAAATCAGTATAAGTTTTTGGATAATTTAGCTACCTAGTGGGAGTGGGACAGAATGGTACTTAAATTTAGCATGGAATTTAATACTGGTTGGTCAGAAACTTAAAGTAAACTAAATCTGTGACAAAGGCCAAAACCATAGGCATCTTTGTAGTCTCCTTTGAAACTGCTAGATTACACAGTACTACTGCAACTACTGAGAAGAAAAATGTATACCAAGTAAATTATGGTATGGTATTAAATCTCTTATTGATCTAGCTTACAATGAGCCCATCAATCAGATCAAATCGGCCTCTAGTGATACAGTTACTGATTTTAGCATGACTGAAAATAAATAATATTCATTTTATAAATTTCAATCTTGACACCGCTCTGAGGCTACTTTCTAACAGTAATGATCTTTCTGGTATTAGCAATGTCTACTTAAGCCACTAACATGGACCTTCATGCCTTCAGTTTCAGCCAGTTACTTACTAGGCTGTTAGTAAAGAAAGCACTGATTCACATTTGTATAGAAGATATGTAAAATCCAAAGCTCCTTAACTATTGATGCAACACCCATTTAAAGTCAAGTACTCACATTTATAATTACTTTTCTTTAGAGTTAGTTTGCCAATTTGAAGATGCGCTGGAGCAGTGTGCCTCTGACTCTTCATTAGGGACAAATTTTGCCTTTCCCCTAGTGAGTATACAAGGTATAACTGGGAGCATAAATAGTGTGGTTCCAAGGCACATAGTGGGCAAAATATGGGTCATCCCTACTAAAGGATCCACACCTACTGTGTGCGGAAGCAATTTTCCACTGGGAAATTCCTGTGTCCCAGAAGGGAGGAGGTTTGTGGGAAGAACATATAAGAGCAGATCTGGACAACATGCAACTACAGTACGCTGCAGAGATGTGATTGCAGCATGTGTACACACATCCAAGCAAGCTCTGATCTAGCAATGAAGCTCTGGCAGTAAAGACTTCAGTACTGGTTAGCCACCTGAGCAAATACTCAGGGGCCCAGATGAAGTCCATACTGCCATAGCTTAACTACAACTGGTACCCAAACTGGCCAGATTAAAGCTAGTTTGGGTGTGCCTCCATGTGCTGCAATCACATACCTTGACTGCAGTGTAGACAAACCTATGTGGCTCCATCAGCCATTTTCCCCACCCATGCACTACCTTGAAGCTGCTGCAGTGACTTGAGCACATCCGGGAGGACAAGGGAATGGAAGATACTTCCCTACGTGACTCTTCTTAGCATCAATCTTAACATAGACTATGCACTGAATCCAGTTGCTTTTCATTATTATATAGAAGTTGGAAAAGTTTTGGAGCAGGCTGGCTAGGGCAAGTTCTTGGAATCTAATTAGATTCCTACCTTCTTTGTTGGACCGCAAGCTGGAAACATTTCATAGATCAAGAAAGTCCAGGTTGGTGAGAAAATAGAGTGTTACTTTTACGTACGTTTGTTGATGGGAATAATGCATACTTCAGTACCTCTGTGGTGATCATAGAATATCAGGGTTGGAAAAGCCCTCAGGAGGTCATCTGCTCCAACCCCCTGCTCAGAGCAGGACTAATCCCCAAAGAGATTTTTGCCCCAGATCTCTAACTGGCCCCCTCAAGGATTGAACTCACAACCCTGGGTTTAGCAGGCCAATGCTCAAACCACTGAGCTATCCCTCCCCCATGATACTGCAGGCTGAAGGTATTATGTAATAAATAGCAGGACAGTACTTTCTTGTGAACTCAGAACCTACAGTAACTTTGCAAAGATCACAATCAAATTACATTGGCTAAGTCTCCATGGGTAAAAACAACAACTTGAGTTTAACCATACAGTATAAATGTGTTTCCAGCATATTAATAATCCCTTTTTCCTCAATCATAGACTTGAAATATAGCCTTTGCTTAAATCAATTAATTTTGAAGTTCCTAGGGCCAAAAACTAACTATAGAAGGTATTATGCACAACGGCATGTGGTTAAGATGCTATATTAATAAACTAAAATGTAAGGTATAAATTTTAGGGTACTCAAAAGTGTGCTAGACACATCACAACGCAGATGAGTTGCTCCAAAATGTGTGCAATATTGTTTCATACATGCCACAGTAACAGGGCAACCAACAATGGGGTGAACATGGGGAGGAAAGACAAGGGTTACAGCAACAACATCACCCAACAACTCAGCAGAGACATATGTACAGTATTGTTGAACACATTTTTGTATAGCTTTTAGTAACTATACATTTGAAATAAATGTAAAAAATGTCTTGGTTGACTCACTTCTTGGTGGTGTCATGGAAGAAGGGAATATTAAAAAGGGATCTGAATACTAGGCAGAATAGTAGTCTGATAACTAAATTCCTCTAACTGAGCAGCTGTAAACTGTACCAGAGCTGAGGCAGAATCAGAGAGCCACAACTAGCTCCTGGACAATAGCCCTCTAAAGAAACCAGTGTAAGCTGCATACCCCAGAGACTCTAACCCAGAGTTGTCTAGCACTATCTGCACTGCCCACTCAGTGGGACAACTCTGCACGCTCTTTCTTACAGACTATTGAATGAATTTGTACCTGATTAACTTAGAAAAGGCTTAGTCCTACTCCCAACAGCTACAAGCGCTGACAAAAAAAATCCCAATCCTTTAAAGCAGGGTTTTAAAAAATGAAATGAAAAACATCCAGTTTCTTGGCTTAAAAAAAAAGTTAGGGTTTGTTTTAGCTATGTTTCTTAAAGGAACATATATCCATTTTACTCAACCCAAGTGTATGACAGTTCAAAGATAAGAAGCATTTCTCACAAAAAATATCTGAAATAAAAACTGTTTCTTATATTTTATCAGGTCTGCAGTATTACTATACTGCAAGTTCTATGTAAGGGAATTCTTTCAAAGATGATAGGATCTAAGTTTACTCTACTGCTTTATAACAGTTTGCAAACTTCAGAGGGTATCTGGAGGGCCACAGCATACGAATATGTCTATGCATCTGGAAGCATGCTTCCCAGCTCAGGCAGACAGCCACACCTGAACTCCGCTCAAGCTAACGCACTAAAAATAGCAGCATAGCCAAGGGGTAGCATGCATGGTGGCTTGGGCTAATCACCCAAATATGTACACAGAGGGTTTACATGGGTTTGCACTCAGATGGCTAGCCCAAGCTGCTGCCCATACTCCACTGCTATTTTTTAGCATGCTAGCTCAAACAGATTATTGTTACTATTACCTATGTGTATGGCTACCCAGGCTGGGAAACATGTTCCCAGTTAAAGTGAAGACACATATCATATGTTGAAGGATCAAAAAAAAGGATACACAACATTTTGATCAAAAACTCTAATGATACAAAATTAACCTGGCACACATTAAAATGGATGAAAACTGGCTGACAGATTTCAAAATTTAACTGTAAATAGAGAATCGTCATTAAATGGGTATGCTTCTATTTTTATCAATAACCTGGTAGAAAAACAGTTATCACTGGTAACATTTGAGGATGATATCGAGATTGAGGGAGTGATAAATACCAAAGAGGACAAGTGACAATATGTATTTCGATTTGGCACTGGTGCAATCACTACTGGAATACTGTGTCCACTTCTAGTGTACAGAATTCAAAAATATTACTTCTTTTGTTTCATTTTTACAGTGCAAATATTTGTAATAAAAATATACACTTCAATTTCAGTTGCAATACAGAATACAATATATATGAAAATGTACAAAAGCATCCAAAATATTTAATAAATTTAAATTGGTATTCTATTGTTTAACAGTGCAATTAAAACTGCAATTAATCACAATTAATATTTTTGAGTTAATCTCAAGTTAACCGCAATTAATCAACAGCCCTAATATTTTTATTTATATAGCAGCAGAAACTGAACAGTACTGGAAGAACATATGGGAGAAAGAGAAGACTCATAACACCAGTGCAAAGTGGCTGCAGGACCTGAGAACAGAGCACAGCAATCTCCCAGAACAGAAACCAGTTACCATCACAGTAGAAGACATCCAGCAGCAGGTCAAGAACATGAAGAGCTGGACAGCACCTGGACCAGACATGATCCACACCTACTGGCTAAAGAAACTAACAGCAGTGCATGAATGCCTAGCAGCACAGATGAACCAGCTGCTGGCAGCAGGCTCCCATCCAAACTGGCTAACACAAGGAAGGACAGTGCTGATCATGAAAGACCCCTGCAAGGGAATAGAACCATCCAACTACCAGCCAATAACCTGCCTCCCCACAACATGGAAAATCCTATCAGGTATCATAGCTGCCAAGCTACAGGACCATATGGGCCAGTACATGAGCACAGCTCAGAAGGGCATTGGGAACAACACCAGAGGCTCAAAACACCAGTTGCTCATAGATAGAGCAGTCACCCAAGACTCAAGGTCTAGACAGACCAATCCGAGCACAGCCTGGATTGACTATAGGAAAGCCTACGACTCAATGCCGCACACGTGGATCTGTGAATGTCTGCTGCTATACAAAGTCAATAGGATACTAAGGACCTTCCTCAAGAACTCAATGGGACTATGGAAGACAACACTGGAAATCAACTCAAGGCAGCTTGCACAAGTGGCCATCAAGTGCGGCATATACCAAGGTGATGCACTGTCTCCACTGCTGTTCTGCATAGGCTTAAACCCCCTCAGCCAGATAATTACAAGGACTGGATACGGGTATGGGTTTAGGAGTGGAACTACCATCAGCCACCTCCTCTACATGGATGACATCAAGCTGTATGCTAAGAATGAACGAGACATCGACTCGCTAATCCACCTGACGCGGATTTACAGTGAGGATATCGGGATGTCATTCGGACTGGAGAAGTGTGGTCGGATGGTAGTGAAGAGAGGGAAGGTAGTCAAGACTGATGGGGTGGAACTACCAGCGGGCCACATAGCAGACATACAGACCAGCTACAAGTACCTTGGCGTCCCACAGTCACATGGAAACCACGATGAGGAGGCAAGGAAGACAGCAACATCCAAGTATCATCAAAGGATAGGACAGGTCCTGAAGAGCCAGCTCAGTGGGAAAAACAAGATCCACGCCATTAACAGATACGCCCTGCCGGTTATCAGACACCCTGCCGGTATAGTGAGCTGGCAAAAAGGAGGACATGGAGGCTGCCGATGTGAAGACCCGGAAGCTCCTCACAATGCATGGAGGTTTCCACGCCAAGTCCAACACCCAGAGACTGTATACCAGCCGGAAAGGCGGTGGGCGGGGCTTGGTGAGCGTCAAAGCCACTGTCCTGGACGAAACCCGAAGCATCCAGGAGTACATCAGTAAGATGGCCCCCAAAGATGAGCTGCTGAGAGAATGCCTGAGGCGGCAGCAGACATGGGAGGAAGACCAAGCAGAAGAAGTGCCATGGCAAGACAAGATCCTGCATGGGATGTACCATCGACAGATAGCTGAGGTGGCTGACATTGGGAAATCCTACCAGTGGCTGGAAAGGGCTGGACTAAAAGACAGCACTGAGGCACTGATCATAGCAGCACAGGAACAGGCACTGAGCACCAGATCCATTGAAGCAGGGGTCTACCATACTAGAGAGGACCCAACGTGCAGACTGTGCAGAGAGGCCTCAGAGACAGTCCAACACATAGTGGCAGGATGTAAGATGCAGGCAGGAACAGCATACACTGAACGGCACAACCAAGTGGCTGGCATTGTGTACAGGAACATCTGCACAGCGTATGGGCTAGATCCTCCCAAGACCAGATGGGAGATTCCACAGAAGGTTGTGGAGAATAACAGGGCTAAGATTCTGTGGGACTTCCAGATCCAGACGGACAAGCAGGTACTGGCCAATCAACCAGACATCGTGATAATAGATAAGGACCGGAAGACAGCGATGGTGATAGATATAGCAGTGCCAAGTGACAGCAACATCAGGAAGAAGGAGTATGAGAAGCTGCAGAAGTACCAGGGCCTGAAAGAGGAACTAGAGAGGATGTGGAAAGTGAAGGCCAAAGTGGTCCCAGTGGTGGTAAGAGCACTCGGGGCTGTGACTCCTAAGCTGGGTGAGTGGCTCCAACAGATCCCAGGAACAACATCAGAGCTCTCTGTCCAGAAGAGTACAGTGCCAGGAACAGCTAAGATACTGCGCAGAACCCTCAAACTCCCAGGCCTCTGGTAGGGGACCCGAGTTTGAGGAAGACACATACCACCCATAGGGGTGAGAGGGGGAAAAAATATATATATATATATATATATATATATTATACATACACATATATATATAATACATATATACACACATACATATTATACATGTATACACACATACATATTATACATATATACACACATACATATTATACATATATACACACATACATATTATACATATATACACACATACATTTATATATATATATATATATGTGTGTGTGTGTGTGTATATATGTGTGTGTGTATATATATGCGTATATGTGTGTGTGTGTATGCGTGTGTGTGTGTGTATATATATATATATATACACACACACACACACACGCATACACACACACACACATATACGCACACATTATATATTTATGCAAACACTCTGAAGTTATAAATTCCAGAATTAAAGGTTGCCTGTGGGGAAGAGATTTCTGATAGTTAGATGGCTCTTTAATGTAATGAAAAAAGGCATAACGAGATCCGATGGTTGGAAGCTAAAGCTAGACAAATTTAGACTAGAAACATGACACAAATTTTTAACATTGAGGGTAATGAAGAATTGGAATGACTTAATCTAGGGATTCTTTATCACTTTAAGTTTAAATAAAGTTTGGACATCATTTTAAAGGATATGCTATTGCCTAAATAGAAATGACTGGTTGAGGATCCATGTCCTGTGTTGTGTAAGAAATCAGATGTAATATTCCTTTCTACTTTTAAAATCTATTAATTTTGCAAGGCGCACACACAAAGAAGTTCTGATATTTTGTGTGCAAAACTTCATAGGCCCTTTTCTCCTGTAACTTTTTAACTCTGATGGAAGAGTTAGAGGAAGAGAAACTTCAGAAAAATACCCACTGTGATGGGGGCAGCTGCCCCTCACTAATAGGTATGGGGTTAAAGCCACCCTGGGGAGGCTGCATGGGAGGCAGCCAATGAGGAAAAGGCTTATAGTGCCAGCCAATCAGGAGAAGCTTTATTGGAACAGCAAATCAGGGCCAGGTTGGCCCATATAAGAAGGGGCTGCAGAGCAGAGGAGGAGGCAGTTACTCCATGAAAAGTGAGGGAGGAGGACTGGCTGTTTAGAAGGCTGGAGCACCATGGACAGAGCAGTGCTGGGCAGGGTCAGCAGAGTAGGAGTTGCTGCCAGACTGAGGCCCTGATACAAGGGCAGAGAAGATACTAGGACTGCAGGGAAGCGGCTCAGGGAAGGTGACAGCAGAGTTGGAGGAGTGGCAGTACATGGCTGCCAGCTATAGGGTCCCTGGGTCGGGACCCAGAATAGCAGTCAGGCCAGGGTCCCCCCCTTGCCACCTAGGGGAGCGGCTGGAGAACAGACTGCAATTTGCCACTGAGGCAAGTGGTTGGACTAAGGACTGTCAGTCACCTGGAAGGGGGGAAGAACCAAGCGGGGCACAGCCGGAAGGCTGTGTCCAGAAGGGGACAGTGAGAGACACCACTAGACGAGGGCCCTCCGGTGAAACGAGATCTAATTCCCAGGACAGCCAGTCATACCCTGTTACACCCACCTCCTATCAAAAGATGAACATTTTATGGGGACAGATGTTATTCAGGTAGAGAGGTGGAAAAGAGGAAAGAAGAGAACTACTAGTGCATTGGCTTCCTCTTCTAGAGCTGAGCCCTTATATCGACACTTTCTGGGGCAAGGACTGTTATTCAAGAAATGGACTTTTTAGTCACTCATGATGACATAACTGAACCATTTGGGCACTTACACTGTCATCTTTTGAGATGGATAGTTGCCAACACTTCCTTTGTGTGGTAAAACCCAGCTGTTAGGTGACAACCAGAAGGAGAAAGAGAGCAACCTGGACAGGAGAATTACAGGGTGAGCATCAAGTCAGGGGAGAGGTTCCCAAGGACTGGAACCTGACTGGAGACTGGAAAGCTGAAGAGGCCTACCAGAATCACAGTACAGCCCCAAGTGGGAAGGGATAGCTCAGTTGTTTGAGCATTGGCCTTCTAAACCCAGGATTGTGATTCAATACTTGAGGGGGCCACTTAGGACCAAGTACTGATTTTACCCCAGATCCCTGCTAGTGAAGGAAGGGGGCTGGACACAATGATCTTTCAGGATCCCTTCCAGCTCTATGAAATAGGTATATCTCCATATATTATAAGGAGAAGGGCTGGGAGCCCTGAAATCAAGAGGAAGGAGTGACCAAGGAAGGCTCTGTGGAATGCTGCAGCAACACAGATGCTGGTGGAGGGCTGTGGAATCCTTTAACCAAGAGGAAGGGGTTGTAAGTTCAGGGACCAGGTGAACACTTGTACAAAAAACTCTAGAGACCAGGTCCCCTCCCTGCATTCTAGGCAGAACCCCGACCCACAGTCTAGCTTCAGAGCTGGGCAAGAAACAGTTTTCCCATCTTGTGAAACTTTTTGTGATTTCAAGTGTTCCTGTTCTGCATTGGGACAAAACAGATGTTTTGAAGTTTTTTGTGGAAGAGAGAAGAGAAAGAAGGGGGAAAAAAAGAGAGAGAGAGCACGAGTGCTTATCCACCCTAAGACAACCTGCAGCCTGATAGTCAGGGCAAATATCTGGGATGTGGGAGATGCAGGTTCAAGTCCCTGGTCTAAATCAGACAGATTAATTAACTGAATTTGGATCTCTCACAGCCCATCTGAGTGTCCTGGCCAAGAGGCTATTCTTGGGAGGGTCTCTCTCTGGTTTTAACCAAAAATTCCCTCCTGAACCTAAGAAACGTTTCCTGATGCTTCCCCCTTCCCCTCCAAGGTCAGTTTTGACAAATCACCATTTTCCAGACAAAAAATGTTTTGCTGAAAAATTCCCATCACTGCTCTATACCTCATGTCCTTTAACCCTCCCACCTAGACGCATCCAGCCAAATTCAAAACTTATTTTACAGTAAGTCTATAAATACTCAAGTGCAGCTTATTAAGGCCTAAAATAAATGTGTACAAAAAGGATAAATTTGCATGTGGTACATCAAACATCAATATCTGAACCAATAAAGTTTTGGAATTACTGCTCTAAAAGTGGCCAGATTTTCAGAGGAGCTGAGCACCCTATTGACTGTAGGTCAATGGGAATTGCTTGTACTCAGCATCTCTTAATATCTGATCCCTTATTCAGGATTTAAGCACCCAAGTTTGAAATTTGTGGCGTAAGCCTGTGCACGATAAATTGCTGAATGCACCTCTTTGGGCTTGTCTACACTGACACACAGTTCAGCCTATGCAGGTGTGAATAGCAGCATGCACCAGTACTGTGTTATAACTCCCCCATGTGGAAACTGCAGGCACTAACTAAAACATTCCTAGTTCGCCTTAACATAGTTGTGTTTGAAGAGAACTATATTAATGCAAACTAGGCATCTTTCAGTTTGCACCCACAGCATCCACCCAAGAGTGTTACATTGCAGCATTTTGGTGCACACTGCTATTCACAAACCCCTTCCCCTCTGTCCAAACTGCAGGGCAGTGCAGTTATCACATCAGTCTGACTATTAGAGAAACTCATAATGCATTAGTAAAGTTACTGGAATTTGGTACTTTACCTTTGCAAGGATCATCCTAATATTGTGTCTGTGTCTCTCATTAAAAGGACAGCAATATTAAGATTGGATTAAAACACTAATATACTGGAAAGTGACATAAAAGGGTACATCTTAACAATAATGGAGCTTCATATGGGAAACAGAAGTTGATGAATGTTACAGGACAAGTTCTCAAAGAGGCTTTGCTATTTTTTTTTTGCACACAAAGTTGATTAATGTACAAATGGCCGACTTATCTGCAGGGATAGGAAGCACAAATATTTTGTACACATGGGCTAAGCTTTTTAGAAGAGCCTAAGGAAGTTAGTTGCTGAGCTTCCATTAAATGTCCATGGATTTGGGCATGTTAGACTCCTTTAAAAATCCCACAAATATATTCTATCATTTGCACATGTAAGTAATAACATGTGAAAACTAAACATGCAAAGGAGCATGCATGTAAACAGATACCGTATGTTGAATACTTGGCACATAAATAAAGCATACATGTGCAAAAATACACACACAAGTACAACCACATGACTGTATTTAAACAGTTCCAACTATTTTGAAAAAGGTTACCTCAAAGATCTTCCACGTTTTATATACATATATTAGGATACTATTGTCAAAGAGTATTTATAGTTAGATTATACACCTCTGCTTTCCATGCAGATGCTATTCCAGCCTCAGTAAAAACATCTTTAATTGTTTCAAGGGATGTTCAGGATTCCAATATATTTGTATTCTTTCATTAGGGGCTGATGAAAATATTACAGTGAGGTTACTGCTAGAACTAAAACAACATATTCCGAATAAGAAAACAATGTATATTTTTCCAATATTGCCAACAGTACAAAAAAAAAACATTTTGTGAAAATAAAAACTAAAGTGATGACACCAAATAATCTTTTGACTTTGATGATGGTTAAATATTTTTGGACTTTATCACTGAGTGTACAATGGTTAAGAAAATCCAGTACTATGCAATTACTTTAATAATACATAAACAAACACTGAAAGGTTAGATGAAAGAATTTACAAGGATATGACACCAATAATATAGCGAAACCATAAACAAAGTCCTGCAGGCTTATCCTATTTTGATTTTAAAATTCTTTCTATTTGGAGCTGATTAGGCAGCTGAGAAGATAGTGGCTAGTTCTGCATTTCCAAGTTCTTAGTAAGGGAAACCTCCCATTAACTTCAAGGGGAGATTTTTCTTGTGTAAGATCTGCATGACTGAGTCCTTAAAGATTTCTGAAGCAAGCAGCCAAAATAAATTCATAACACTATCCCAATATTTAACTTAGAGAGTGACACCTGGTTCCTTACATTCAGCTCTCTCTCAAGTTTGAGTAAAGTATCATACAACATCCTAAAAATCCAGAAGTTGCCCCACAGAAAAACGGTAATTTAAACATATGTCTAGGCACCCAGGTTAAACCTATACTTGTTCGGGTAAACAACTAAGGTGAGTGCAACATTCCATTATTGCACTAGAAGACAGTTGTTCTACTGGAAGATTATTAATTATGAACCATATTCAGAGTTTGCCTATATTAGGAGGCTTGAGTGTAATACACTGGACACAATGTGGTTTCACTACATGAGATTAAGACAAACACATGAAGAATCGCCAGAAAGGGATTCAAGATGACATATCAGATGCAAGTCTCCAAAAGCAAACACAAAGGAGGGAAGCAAAGGCATATTACCCACAAACAAGGCCACGCTTAGCACTCACACAGCAAAATTCAGGATGGACAACCTCAAAGAGTGGAGGCCAAAAGGTCATGTCTGGTAAATTTGCATATGCCCAACAGTAGTCAACAGCAAGCCAGCTCCCAGTATGTAGTTATATGCTATGCATGAAGAGAACTCGACTGAATAAAATATGCTATGGAACATAGCATATTTTAAGACCAACTCAGCCTTTTCATTCTGACTTTATTTTCTTTGTCAGGATCACACTTCATTTTAACAGGTAGTTTGTGTATTCTAGGAAGTGTATTTTGGTTACTCACTCATTTGATATACAAGTGACATTTGCTGTTAAAGTCAGAGTGACACTACTCTAGATTAACTAACTTCTGGCACTTCAGTGTACGAAACCTGAATATCTAGGTGTTTGTAAACATATCTTTTTCAAAAGAAGGGAAGCCCCATGCGCAAATCTAGTATTTGTGTTCCCAAACTATCAACTATTTGCTTCACTGGATATCTGAGTGCACAAATATTTGATTTGCACATACAGTCACAGTAACTGCATGCCTTAATGAAGCCTTTGCTTCATGTCTTGGCTTCAGTCTTCACAGCTGAGGATGTTAGGGAAATTCCCAAACCTGAGACATCCTTTGTAGGTGACAAATCTGAGGAATTGTCACAGATTGAAGTGTTTAATTTAGAGGAGGTTTTGAAATTAATTGATAAAATTAACAACAAGAAGTCACCAGGACCAGATGGCATTAACCCAAGAGTTCTGAAAGAACGCAAATGTCAAACTGCGGAACTATTAACTACGTTTGTAACGTGTCCTTCAAATCAGTTTCTTTACCCAGTAACTGGAAGATAGCTAATTTAAGGCCAATATTTTAAAAGGGCTCTAGAGGGGATGCCAGCAATTACAGACCAGCAAGTCTAACGTCAGTACTGGGCAAATTAGTTGAAACAATAGTAAAGAATAAAATTGTCAGACACATAGAAGAACATAAATTGTTGGGCAAAGGTCAACATGGCCTCTGTAAAGGGAAAATCGTGTCTTACTAATCTATTAGAGTTCTTTGAAGGAGTCAACAAATATGCGGACAAAGGGGATCCAGTGGACGTAGTGTACTTAGATTTCCAGAAAGCCTTTGACAAGGTCCCTCACCAAAGGCTCTTATGTAAATTAAGCTGTCATGGGATAAAAGGGAAGGTCCTTTCATGGACTGAGAACTGGTTAAAAGACAGGGAACAAACGGTAGGAATTAATGGTAAATTCTCAAAATGGAGAGGGGTAACTAGTGGTGTTCCCCAAGGGTCAGTCCTAGGACCAATCCTATTCAACTTATTCATGAATGATCTGGAGAAAGGGGTAAACAGTGAGGTGGCAAAGTTCGCAGATGGTACTAAACTGCTCAAGATAGTTAAAACCAAAGCAAACTGTGAAGAACTTCAAAAAGATCTCATAAAATGGCAAATGAAATATAATGTGCATTACTTTACATTTATCCACATTGGAAAAAATAACCTCAACTATACATACGATAGGGGCTAATTTAGCTACAACTAATCAGGAAAGAGATCTTGGCATCATCGTGGATAGTTCTCTGAAGACATCCATGCAATGTGCAGCGGCAGTCAAAAAAAGCGAACAGGATGTTAGGAATCATTAAAAAAGGGATAGAGAATAAGATGGAGACTATCTTATTGCCCTTATATAAATCCATGGTACGCCCACATCTTGAATACTACGTACAGATGTGATCTCCTCATCTCAAAAAAGATACACTGGCATTAGAAAAGGCTCAGAGAAGGATAACTAAAACAATTAGGGGTTTGGAACAGGTCACATATGTGGAGATTAAAGAGGCTAGGACTTTTTAGGAGACTAAGGGGGAATATGATATGATAAGAGGTATATAAAATCATGAGGGATGCGGAGAAAGTGAATCAGGTAAAGTCATTTATTTGTTCCCATAATATAAGAACTAGGGGCCACCAAATGAAATTAACGGGCAGCAGGTTTAAAACAAATACAAGGAAGTAATTCTTCACACAGCACCCAGTCAGCCTGTGGAACTCCTTGCCTGAGGAGGTTGTGAAGGCTAGGACTATAACAGGGTTTAAAAGAGAACTAGATAAATTCATGGACGTTAAGTCTATTAATTGCTATTAGCCAGGATGGGTAAAGAATGCTGTCCCTAGCCTCTGTTTGTCAGAGGGTGGAGATGGATGGCAGGAGAAAGATCACTTGATCATTAGGTTCACTCCCTCTGGGGCACCGGGCATTGGCCACTGTTGGCAGACAGGATACTGGGCTGGATGGACCTTTGGTCTGACCCAGTATGGCCATTCTTATGTTCTTACACAACCGTGCAAAAGCCCGAGTTTCTGCCTTTTAGAAAATTGGGCCCTTAATCCTGTTCTAAGTTTCTCTACTCTCTTCCATGCCCCAATTCTTTTGTCTCAAAATTTGGATTTAACTGTGGCAGGAAGTTTAAAATTTGTGACCATAAACAAATACATTCATTTCCTGTCAGTGTATTAAGTATTCTTTATGAATTAGTTTTGTGTTCTATATTTTTTTTACTTCTACACCAATAAAAACACAATAAAATTATCAAATGATCAACTGTTATCTTAAGACAGACAAAGCACAGAACCAAGACTAGTTTTCTCCAATGCTGTGCAACCATTTTACAATACTAATCATGGCATCTTGTAATATAAGGGCCAATCCCACATATACTTACTACTGAGCAAAACGCTTACAATTGTAAGAAGTTCTTTTAAAGTCAACGGAAGTATGAATTACATCTGATCAAAAGCATTTGTAGGTTCGGGCCCTAACATGGAGATAGTGGAACACCACACGCACTGCACTTAAAAAGCTCACTTTTTTAATAGGAGGAAAGAAGCAAACATGTTTAAAGCTAATGTCCTCTATACTCTACTTAAATTACACAATATTTAAGGACCCATATACTGTGCATTTTATCTACTTCCATGTCATTCATTCATTGCTTCATACACATTGTTACAGGATATACTCAACCAAATTCTTGGTTGGTGAGCGGCATTATCTTCAATGGAGTTATACTGATTTCTGATTTACACCAGTTTACAACATACTTTGTGTAATTTAAGTAGAGTACAGGATTTTGAAGTGTCAAACCTATGACATACATTATACATAAAATTTCCTTATTGATTTCTTTAATTGGTTGATCAATAGAATTTGTCCTTACAAAACAAAAAAGGAATATTGTAATATTTGTGTCCTTATAATTATTGTTTTAACTACTAGTTCCACTAGTTCCACTTAAACTAGAACAATTGCTACCTTTTGAGGGGCCAAAATCCTCTGCCTGAACTTTTCAATTGTATCTTGACCTGCTGCAGTCCATGCACTGACAAATGCTTCTGCTTTGTCTTGATCAAGGTGAATGCTCTCCAGCTGCTGTTGCAGAATAGCTGGTTTCAGGTTATGATAGACTGCCTGTACAGCAGAAAAAACAAGTTAACTCCATTTTGGTACATGCAACTTTAGTACTTGATTAAGAAAAGCACTTTTCTAAATAGGGATGTTCTTCTCTAGAGAGGTCTAAATGGTTTAGTTTTTCAGTCTAAAATAAAGTACTCTAATGCAAAACAAAATTATGTGTTACATGATTACTATGACCCTAGGAGCCCCTTAATGCCAGTTGACAAAGGACCCACCATACAGTATCTCACATCAGGCCTGACCCACTCATTACATCCAATACACTGTTGTCATAATATTATCTGAAGTGTATCATATATGGTATCTTAAGTAAACTGCTGACCCGCAGGTACCAAAAATCATTGTGTGGTATACATACATGTTGTGTGCGTGCTGTATTTCGGAGGCAGTGCATAAATCCAGCTTGTCCTAGATAAAGCAATGTGTATTTACCTGTCTGACTAGCTTGCTTCCAGGCAAAGGGCAACTGAGGAATATTTACATTAAAGTGAACAAAGCCATCAAGCTAACAAGGACGGGAGAAGACAGTGTAGTAATCACATCTGGGGGACAGAATCTGCAGCCCAGTATGCCTTCCTGGCTCTTGAGGCAGAGAAAATGGACATTGGAAAATATAAGGAGAGCAAAAAGCCATTGGAGTTATCTTTCTCTTTGGGGACATAAGGTACAGCACTCTCTGAGCCTGTGAAAATTGGATCACCTACTTCAGAGGCTAAGGATGTTGGCAACTTGATGGAAGTAAGAAAACTGCTTAGGCAAATACTGTAACTTGCTAAAATTAAGTTTTAGTCACTAGAAAACATGTTTTATTTTGTTTTGCTTGTAACCAAACTTGTCTCTTTCTCTTGCTTTGCATCACTTAAAACTCTGTTCTTTGTTAATAAACTTATTCTTGTTTTACTATAAAACCATCTCATTGCTGTGTATTAAAGTGAAGTGTGAGTCTTCAGCTACCCTAACCAGGTGATGCATTCTGATTCCTTGGAGGCAGAAAATAATTACTATGAGTGTCCAGTGAGAGGGAATGGACACTGCAAGGAAACATCTCTGGGGGAATTCAGGTTCACTGATAGTTACCTGCAAGGCAAGGTCCGGACTGGCAGAGTCTTGAAGAGTTTGCTGGCTAGGCAGACAGGCTGGTGTTATAAACAGATAGTTAAGGGTTAATGTCTCTTTTATCTGTAAAGGATTAAGAAGCTCAGTGAACCTGGCTGACCTGACCAGAGGACCAATGGGGGGACAAGATACTTTCAAATCTTGGTGGAGGGAAGTCTTTGTTTGTGCTGTTTGTTTTGTTCATTGTTCTCTCTTGGGGCTAAGAGGGGCCAGACGTGCAACCAGGTCTTTCTCCAATCTTTCTGAAACAAGTCTCTCATGTTCAAAATAGTAAGTACTAGCTAGAAAGGCAGATTAGTTTTATGTTTGTTTTCTTACCTTGCAAATGCGTATTTTGCTGGATGGATATTTTACCTCTGTTTGCTGTAACTTGTATCTTAGGCTAGAGGGGGAGGGAGTCCCTCTAGTCTATATGAGCTGAAGACCCTGTAAACATTTTCCATCCTAATTTTACAGAGATAATTTTTACTTTTTCTTTCTTTTATTAAAAGCTTTCTTTTTTAAGAACCTGACTGACTTTTTTCCCTTGTTTAAGACCCAAGGGGATTGGGTTTGAACTCACCAGGGGATTGGTGCGGGGAAAGAAGGTGGGGGGAAGGTTAACTTCTCTCTGTTTTAAGATCCAAGGAGTTTGGATCAGTGTAACCCTCAGGGTAACCCAGGGAGGGGAAAGTCTGGGAGGGGGAATGGTTTATTTCCCCTTGTTTTAAGACCCAAGGGGTTTGGGTCTTGGGTCCCCCAGGGAAGGTTTTGGAGGACAGGGAGTGTACCAGACACTGGAATTTCTGGTTGGTGGCAGCGCTATCAGATCCAAGCGGAATTAAGCTTAGAAGGGTACATGCAGGTCCCCACTTTCTGGACGCTAGAGTTCAAAGTGGGAATAATACCTTGACAGCTAGTGTGCCAGGGAGCTGACAGACAGCTTGGCAGTAGCAAAGCTCTCACTCTTTCTGGGGCAGAGGGATAATACAGTAGAGCTCAGTTCTGGTTGTCTTGAGCAGAATGTCACAATGACATTTTTTCAAAACTGTTATTCAAAACTATTATTTTCCATGCAAAAGTTACAATGGCCAACATATCTTTCCATCCCTTAAAAATAAGTGTTCTATTCTTTACGGCCTAGTATATCACCTTGGCACTTCTTCATGGAAACAAAAAAAAGAAAGTGAAGTCAAAAACCATTTTTAACATTTTCTGTCTTTCTCTCCCAAACTGACCTTTTCGTAAGATTTTATTATTTTTTACATGAGTAAAGCACAATCCAGCACAGAAGCATTTTGACTGCGTTTATTTACTGACAAAAATATTCACACTTTCTGTAAGAACGATATTAAACACTTAGATTAGAGATGTAATTTAGCCAAAATGTATGCAAAACAACATGGAACCAAACTGCAGGCCCAAGTCTGCAAATTCTTACTCATAAAAGTAGTCCCACTTAAATGGGATTACTCGTGTGAACAAAAAGACTGATTACATAAGCACATTAGAACACAAGAACGGCCATACTGGTCAGATCAAAGGTCCATCTAGCCCAGTATCCTGTCTTCTGACAGTGGCCAATACGAGGTGCCCCAAAGGGAATGAACAGAACAGGTAATCATCAAGTGATCTATTCCCTGTCAGCCACTCCCAGCTTCTGGCAAACAGAGACTAGGGACACCATTCCTGCCCATCCTGGCTAATAGCCATTGAAGGACCTATCCTCCATGAACTTATCTAGTTCTTTTTTGAACCCTGTTATAGTCTTGGCCTTCATAATATCCTCTGGCAAGGAGTTCACAGGTTGACTGTGTTGTTTAAAAAAATACTTTCTTTTATTTGTTTTAAATCTGCTGCCTATTAATTTCATTTGGTGACCTAGTTCTTGTTACGAGAAGGAGTAAATAACATTTCTTTATTTACTTTCTCCACACTAGTTATGATTTTATAGACCTCTATTATATCTGCCCTTAGTCGTCTCTTTTCCAAAGCCCCAGTCTTATTACTCTCCCCTCATAGGGAAGCCGTTCCATACCTCTAATGATTTTTGTTGCCTTTTCTGAACCTTTTCCAATTCCAATATATCTTTTTTGATATGGGGCGACCTCATCTGCACGCAGTATTCAAGAGGTGGGTGTACCATGGATTTATATAGAGGCAATATGATATTCTGTCTTATTCTCTATCCCTTTCCTAATGATTCCCAACATTTTGTTTGCTTTTTTGACTGCCACTGCACATTTAGTGGATGTTTTCAGAGAACTATCCACATTAACTCCAAGATCTCTTTCTTGAGTGGCAACAGCTAATTTAGACCCTATCATTTTATATGTACAATTTGGATTATGTTTTCCAATGTGCATTACTTTGTATTTATCAACATTGAATTTCATCCGCCATTTTGTTGCCCAGTCACCCAATTTTGTGAGATCTTTTTACAGCTCTTCACTGTCTGCCTGTATCATCTTCAAATTTTGCCACCTCACTGTTTACCCCTTTTCCAGATCATTTATGAGTGTTAAATAGGACAGGGCCCAGTACAGACCCTGGGGCACACCACTATTTACCTCTCTCCATTCTGAAAACTGACAATTTATACCTACCCTTTGTTTCTTATCTTTTAACTAGTTACTAACCCACAAGAGGACCTTCCCTCTTATCCCATGACAGCTTACTTTGCTCAAGAGCTTTTGATGAGGGACCCTGTCAAAGGCTTTCTGAAAATCCAAGTACACTATATCCCCTGGATCCCCCTTGTCCACATGCTCGTTGACCCCCTCAAAGAATTCTAGTAGATTGGTGAGGCATGATTTCCCCTTACAAAAGCCATGTTGACTCTTCCCTAACAAATTATGTTTATCTATGTGTCTGACAATTTTGTTCTTTACTATGGTTTCAGCCAGTTTGCCCAGTACTGAAGTCAGGCTTACTGGCCTGTAACTGTCAGGATCACCTCTGGAGCCCTTTTTAAAAATTGGAATCACATTAGCTATCCTCCAGTCATTTGGTACAGAAGCTGATTTAAATGATAGGTTACATACTACAGTTAGTAGTTCTTAATTTTCACATTTGAATTCCTTCAGAACTCTTGGGTGAATATCATCTGTTCCTGATGACTTATTTCTGTTTAGTTTATCAATTTGTTCCAAAACCTCCTCTAATGACACCTCAATCTGGGACAGCTCCTCAGATTTGTCACCTAAAAAGAATGGCTCAGGTTTGGGACTCTCCCTTACATCCTCAGCTGTGAAGACCAATGCAAAGAATTAATTTAGTTTCTCCAGAATGGCCGTATCATCCTTGAGGGCTTCTTTAGCATCTCAATCGTCCAGTGGCCCCACTGGTTGTTTAGCAGGCTTTCTGCTTCTGATGTACTTAATTAAAAAAAAAAGATTTGCTATTGCTTTCTGAGTCTTTGGCTAGCTAGTCATCAAATTCTGTTTTGGCCTTCCTAATTACATTTTTACATTTCATTTCCTACAGTTTATGCTCCTTTCTATTTTCCTCACTTGGATTTAACTTCCACTTTTTAAGTAGAGGCTTACATGATTGATATCTTAAATAATAAAGCTATTGCAGAGTAACTTTGTACAATATTATGAAATATTTATCTAAAACATCAAGGAGGAAATGTTTCTCACAGTTTTGCAAGTGGGTTTTATTATTATTGTTGTTTAAATATTGTATGCTCCATTTTAAAGTATGTCAATGTATTTAGTGGCTTAGATTTTTTGCCACCCACAACAGCAAATGTTGCTGGCGCCCCCACAAGCAGCTGAGTTTCAAAAAAAAAAAAAAAAAAAAAAAAAAAAAAGCTTGAAGTGATGTGTCATGCCCCAGGAAGTTGGGGCCTAAGGCCCCTAAGACTGGCTCTGGCACTTGGGGCCAGATTCTGATACTCTTGATACATAGCACCTTACTCCATGAGTTCTCCCATTCACTTCAACAGAAACAGGGATGTATCTGTGAAGCTTGATACTGCTCAGTGTGAGTGAGAGGATCACAAGCTGGTGCTCAGAGATGTTTTGATAAGTACAGGATACAGACTGAAGGCAAGCTTCTACCCCCGTTTAGTCACATTAAGTAGAACCTTGCTCCTCAAGTACAACCCTAACTTCAATGAGACTCCTTACTCCATGAGTTCTCCCATTCACTTCAACAGAAACAGGGATGTATCTGTGAAGCTTGATACTGCTCAGTGTGAGTGAGAGGATCACAAGCTGGTGCTCAGAGATGTTTTGATAAGTACAGGATACAGACTGAAGGCAAGCTTCTACCCCCGTTTAGTCACATTAAGTAGAACCTTGCTCCTCAAGTACAACCCTAACTTCAATGAGACTACTTGTCAAGTAAGATACTATGCAACATTAGTCAAGAAGGCAGAATCAAACCTTGAATAAATAAATAGCAAGACTGTGATATTTGTTTTCGGGAAGTGTCTATTTTAACTTGCTCTATATAGTAATTTTTCTACCAAACAAGCATTAGTTTCAAATATTTAACAATTCATACTAATAAAAATGGTACCTGTTCCAAAATAAATGATATAGTTTCAAGGACTAAATGAAGATCTTGCTTCTCCACTGAAAACGCAGCTTGTAGTTTTTCTTCCTCCTCTTCACTGAAACTGCTCTCAGTCTGAAGTAAAAAAATGGATTTATTCCTAGTATTCCATCTGTCATTCTCCAAAGGCAAGTTTAGTTAAAACATTAAAGAGTCGGGGGGGGGGTTGTTTCTTTTTCCTTTCATATTTAAAAACAAACAAACCTTGTCAGAGCAAAAACTATATCAGGATACCAAGGGCCTGACCAAAACCCCACTGACTTCAGTGAGCCGCTCCATTGCTTTTAATGGGATTTTGATCAGGCTTTATGCACACTTTTCTCTCTGTATACAAAAAACATGTTTGAAATTACTGTGCAAAAAAACTCATCTTTTGACCATATTTTATAATATGCATTATGCGGAAAAAGTTACATATTTATACTTGACAATACAAACCAGTGAAAACACTGTAATGCGTACTGGCTGGACTAGAAATAAAAGCACCAAAGAGAAGGCAAAGATGTAGTGCAGATATATATGCTTCTCTTGGTTTGCTATTGACATTCCTCTGGTCTGAACACAAGTCTATTTTTTTCTAAAAGACTCAATAATAAAGGTCTATTTGGGGAAATTTAGAAAACCACATACAAAAAGTCAAAAATTTACAACGTCGTATTAAAGATCACTGAATGGAAAATCTTACTGAACTAATGTACTGAATGTTAAAAAAAATAATGCAAATATTGTCATCTGTTAAAACAGAATGTTCTATGTTTTAGACATCAAACAACATAGTGAGGCCAATTAGCAATCCAGTAACTGTACAGCTACTTAAAAATAGCAGTTGAGTTGTCAGAGCAAAGAAGATGTAATTATAAGGAGACCTGAATGGTCAAAATATTTGACTCTCTAACAAGAATGCAAAAATGAAAATATTAGTTTAATCTTTGTATGCAGTGTTGTTGTAGCCACATGGGTCCCAGGGTATTAAAGAGACACGGTGGGTGAGGTAATACCTTCCATTGAACCAACTTCTGTCAGTGAGACAGACAAACTTTCGAGTTTACACGGAACTCTTCTTCAGTCCTGAAGAAGAGATCTGTGTAACCTTGAAAGCCTGTCTCAGGTTAATCTTTAGCTTTTAGAAGGAAATATGCAGCTTTAAGTATCTTCTTTAACACAAGTAAATTTATTTAAAATTTCCAGCAATTCAGTGCTCCCTACAGTTAGACAACTCATGGCTCATGAAACTGGTAATGTAATACAGAGTCTTCCACCCAATTCATTCATTCACACCAGTGCAGGCCAATAGTCACCAAAAATTATTATGCTATATAATGGTAATTTAATAGGTTAGGTGACATTAAGTTAATGGCTCTTTCCCCCTGCTAGTGGGTGAATATCTTCATTCATCAATAAATCACAGTTACTATTACCAGACTCTCGTTAGCAATTTCATCAGAAAAATCAATAATTGAATCAAAGAGATGAAACAACCCTCATATTCCTAGAGGTGGTCCCGCTAGAGCGTAGTTTGAACAATAAAGGTAAATCTGTATTATTATTATTTTTAGCCACACTGTGCTGTCCTATGTCTAGACTTCAATTTCCAATGCTATCAGTTTGGCACCTTCTATAATTCTAAATTCTTTAAAAAAATAAATAAAAAATACAAGTTTGCATCCATCAAACACTGATACAATGACTAGGGGAAGTTGGACACAAATGAGCAAATATGTACCCATGCACCTGGAGGGGAAGACCAAGTTTTCGTTACTATTGTTCTCACTATTATATATTGTGCTTTTCTGTTCTCTTACAACAAAAAATAATAAGAGACTTGCCTCTAATCTAATTAATCTAGTTACTAGTCTTCCTTTTCCATTTTATATAGGTCACAAATGCAGATTGTGCATAGGCTTGATTCTATTCAATCTGACTCATCTAGATTCATCCATTCCTGGCATGTACACAGAGGCACATTTTTTGATTAAATATTATACAAAACCTAACTTAGGATCAAAAGAAATATTTCATAAAGTCAAAAGAAAATTTCCAACAAAAACAGCATGTTTGGATTTAAACATTTTCCTCTAGCTTTCCACTGGAGCACTTTTCTGATTCATTAGTGCCAGAAAGTCAATCTAACACCAGATATAAACAGAAGTGACTATTACTGACTATTCATTCTATTTTCATTACCCAAACTGCAAGAAATGAAAAACACAGGCAGCCAGCATAAATGGTGAATAATTAATTATGGGCTTTATTCTCACCTCTAACATCGCAAGGGCATAAGAGGGGAAAGCCAGCTCCAACCTTCCTCCCAAACCAATGGAAGCTCAACAGTGGTCCAGATCCACCAATAAGCAAGGCAGAGTCAAGAGGCTGCAGAACCCATATTCACTTAAATTCATTAGGCAATCCTATGAAACCTACTGCAGAATCTATAATACCTTGGGGTTCCCTGGGAAGGCAGAGGGCTGGGTGAGAGGGATTCCTCTTGACTTTGGAAGGTCCCTCCAGATTCACATTTCGTAACCCCCAGGGATTTACCCCGGAGAGGCAAGGGTGAGGTATGTACAATAAAAAGGAAACTTGTGCCTCCCAATGGAAGAATTCCAAGGAAAAAGTTTCATTACATGGCATTTTCACCCTCCTATGCAAAATTAATATGAATAGAGGAGATCATGAATGCAGATTTTAAAAATACCTTCAGTTTTAATAATCCTGAGTGTTAGTACAGGTTAGAACCACTGTTCTAAAATATTATTTGAAACAGGTGTTTCCTTCGAAAATATGCTTTATTGATATCTCTTGCCTGACAATATTTCATAACTTTTTTTTCAAAGGTTAAGGGTCACAATTGCTCAGTTTTGCTTCACAATTCTTACAGGCCAGAGGACATACATGTTGATATACTTGTCAAACAAAAAAGTGACTATCTCCATCATACAGAATAGTACAATAACAATCATGACATCCTTCACAAATAAAAAGAAGAGCTTCTGCAGATTATTGTATTATAGAGTTGATCAATATCACATTTCATAATGATTTTTGTTCATAAATTGGCAGATTTCTGGGGTTTCATCCGTGGTATTGTACAGGGTCTGTAAACACTGACATGATTTAGGATTTTAGGTATAATTTATGATTTGTAAATTAAAATTTGTAGCAACTGCATCTTTATATAAATATTGGATCTTGAGGGCTCTTTGTGCCCAGTCTTTCCTTTATGCTTCTACCAAACAAAGGTTCTATTTTATTAGATCTTATGTTTCATCTTGCATATTGAGCAAGCAAGTAATGTCAAATCACAGAAAAAATATACTTATTCCCCCCACACAGATAAAGTGCATGTGTATGTTAAACATGCAAGACAAAATCTAAAGATTTAAGAAAACAGTATCTTATGACTTGATTCAAAAAAGTATAAAATACACAGTAACTGACATATGCATTGTAGAGTTTTAAAATATATTAAAAAGTGAGGGGTAAGGGGTTATTGTTAGACTATACAAACCTTTAGATGAAGCTTCTGAAGGATGCGGGAGAGTAATCTAGGAAATTTGCCTGGGTCTATCATGTTAATGAGCAACACTGCTTTTTTAATGCTAAATAAAATGAAAGAGATCAGGTAAGTTTCCTAATGTAAACATATTGGCTTTAAACAATGTAGTACAAATAGTTTTGTTTTCTAATGTTTCACACACAAAGCACACTAGTGCTATTGGCTTCTAACTTAAATTAATTTGACACTTGATACTTCAAACACAATTTATAAAAATTATAAATATTCACAGAGAGAAACAGAACCAGTGTCCAAGTACTGTAAGGATCAAAATAGAAATAGATCCACCCTCCAACTAAACGAGGCAGAGCTGATGCCCTGGGTGGTTCAGCCCAGTCCACTGTGTGATATTGACATGGTCTCACTGTCCCAATAGTGGAGGAACCCACATCCTGGAAACCTCAAGAGGCACAGTACTGACTCACTGGGGACACAGACCCTGTGCCCCTGGCACACTGGGGAGTTTGGGTCCCAGCCCAGATGTCCCAGAGTTTTGGGAGGGAGTTGTCACTACCCAGGTGGCCCTGACCCACTGGGGACTTCGGGGGGGGAGGGGGTCCAGCCCCGGTGGCCCGGCACACTGGGGACTTGGGGGGGGGGGCAGGGGGTCCAGCCCCGGCGGCCCCGGCACACTGGGGACATGGGGGGGGGCAGGGGGTCCAGCCCCGGCGGCCCCGGCACACTGGGGACATGGGGGGGGGCAGGGGGTCCAGCCCCGGCGGCCCCGGCACACTGGGGACATGGGGGGGGGGGGCAGGGGGTCCAGCCCCGGCGGCCCCGGCACACTGGGGACTTGGGGGGGGGGGCCGGGGGTCCAGCCCCGGCGGCCCCGGCACACTGGGGACTTGGGGGGGGGGGCAGGGGGTCCAGCCCCGGCGGCCCCGGCACACTGGGGACTTGGGGGGGGGGGGGCAGGGGGTCCAGCCCCGGCGGCCCCGGCACACTGGGGACTTGGGGGGGGGGGGGCAGGGGGTCCAGCCCCGGCGGCCCCGGCACACTGGGGACTTGGGGGGGGGGGGCAGGGGGTCCAGCCCCGGCGGCCCCGGCACACTGGGGACTTGGGGGGGGGGGGCAGGGGGTCCAGCCCCGGCGGCCCCGGCACACTGGGGACTTGGGGGGGGGGGCAGGGGGTCCAGCCCCGGCGGCCCCGGCACACTGGGGACTTGGGGGGGGGGCAGGGGGTCCAGCCCCGGCGGCCCCGGCACACTGGGGACTTGGGGGGGGGCAGGGGGTCCAGCCCCGGCGGCCCCGGCACACTGGGGACTTGGGGGGGGGGGCAGGGGGTCCAGCCCCGGCGGCCCCGGCACACTGGGGACTTGGGGGGGGAGCAGGGGGTCCAGCCCCGGCGGCCCCGGCACACTGGGGACTGGGGGAGGGGGAGCGGCGGTCCCAGCCCCGGCGGCCCCGGCACACTGGGGACTTGGGGGGGGGGGCAGGGGGTCCAGCCCCGGCGGCCCCGGCACACTGGGGACTTGGGGGGGGGCAGGGGGTCCAGCCCCGGCGGCCCCGGCACACTGGGGACTTGGGGGGGGGCAGGGGGTCCAGCCCCGGCGGCCCCGGCACACTGGGGACTTGGGGGGGGGGGCAGGGGGTCCAGCCCCGGCGGCCCCGGCACACTGGGGACTTGGGGGGGGGGCAGGGGGTCCAGCCCCGGCGGCCCCGGCACACTGGGGACTTGGGGGGGGGGCAGGGGGTCCAGCCCCGGCGGCCCCGGCACACTGGGGACTTGGGGGGGGGGCAGGGGGTCCAGCCCCGGCGGCCCCGGCACACTGGGGACTGGGGGGGGGGCAGGGGGTCCAGCCCCGGCGGCCCCGGCACACCGGGGACTTGGGGGGGGCAGGGGGTCCAGCCCCGGCGGCCCCGGCACACCGGGGACTTGGGGGGGGGCAGGGGGTCCAGCCCCGGCGGCCCCGGCACACCGGGGACTTGGGGGGGGGCAGGGGGTCCAGCCCCGGCGGCCCCGGCACACCGGGGACTTGGGGGGGGGCAGGGGGTCCAGCCCCGGCGGCCCCGGCACACCGGGGACTTGGGGGGGGGCAGGGGGTCCAGCCCCGGCGGCCCCGGCACACCGGGGACTTGGGGGGGGGCAGGGGGTCCAGCCCCGGCGGCCCCGGCACACCGGGGACTTGGGGGGGGGCAGGGGGTCCAGCCCCGGCGGCCCCGGCACACCGGGGACTTGGGGGGGGGCAGGGGGTCCAGCCCCGGCGGCCCCGGCACACCGGGGACTTGGGGGGGGGGCAGGGGGTCCAGCCCCGGCGGCCCCGGCACACCGGGGACTTGGGGGGGGGGCAGGGGGTCCAGCCCCGGCGGCCCCGGCACACCGGGGACTTGGGGGGGGGGCAGGGGGTCCAGCCCCGGCGGCCCCGGCACACCGGGGACTTGGGGGGGGGCAGGGGGTCCAGCCCCGGCGGCCCCGGCACACCGGGGACTTGGGGGGGGGGGCAGGGGGTCCAGCCCCGGCGGCCCCGGCACACCGGGGACTTGGGGGGGGGGCAGGGGGTCCAGCCCCGGCGGCCCCGGCACACCGGGGACTTGGGGGGGGGGCAGGGGGTCCAGCCCCGGCGGCCCCGGCACACCGGGGACTTGGGGGGGGGGCAGGGGGTCCAGCCCCGGCGGCCCCGGCACACCGGGGACTTGGGGGGGGCAGGGGGTCCAGCCCTGGCGGCCCCGGCACACCGGGGACTTGGGGGGGGGGCAGGGGGTCCCAGCCCCGGCGGCCCCGGCACACCGGGGACTTGGGGGGGGGGGCAGGGGGTCCAGGCCCGGTGGCCCCGGCACACTGGGGACTTGGGGGGGGGGGGCGCGGCGGTCCCAGCCCCGGCGGCCCCGGCACACTGGGGACTTGGGGGGTCCCCAGCCCGGGTGTCAGGCTGGGGCGAGCCGGTGACGCGGGTACTCCCGGCTCCACCCTCCCCGCCGGGCCGGGGCTCCGCAGGCGCCGCTCTGCCGGGCGCTCCGTACCTGCCGCTCTCGGGGATGATGGGCGCTGCCATCCTGCCGCCGCCGCCTGGTGCCGCCGCCAGCACCCGGCAACGGGGGTAGGCGGGGCGGACGGGAGCCCGGCAGGCTCAGCCGGCCCCGCCCCTAGTTCCGGGCGGTGCTGGCTGGGCAGCCTCAGTCCGCCAGTGACTGTCCTGACTCCCTGCTCGCTGCCGGGGGCTGAGGCTGCTCGGAACGCGCCGCGCTGCGGATCCTGCCCTGTCCGCTCCTGCGGGCGCGGGGCCTGCAGCGTGGTTATCCGACCCCCGGCCGTCCCCGCCGCGCTACAAATCCTGCTTAAAACGCCCGAGCACTGTCCCGCAACAGGGTCTTGTGCTGTCACAGGCTGTTTTGGAGCGTAGCGTCCCGTGCGCGTGGTTGGGTGTTTGATTGCGGAGTCGGCACAGACACCTGGTTATCCGGGGTAGCAGAGCCAATGCCAAGTGTACAGAAACTGAGAGCAGAAGGAACCGACACAGGAGGTTTAAAAATCCCATGGAAATCTGGTATTTATACAGGTCGACGCTCTTCTCAGGCCTTGAACCGGGGTCCGACACTAAAGGGGAAACTGACTATAAACCAGAGGGAAATTGACTCGAGTGGTTTTCCTTGTCCAATCTGGGGGAAATGAAAACACAGCCATACATTTTCAAAGGCAATTGCATTCTAAAAATTCTTTACATTGATATCATCTAAGGCCTTGTTTAGATTAGGATTTAAAGGTGTGTTGCTAGAACACATTATCTGACACTTTCTAACTAAACCTAATTTCCCCCTACAGTTACTCACACCTTCTTTTCAACTGTCTGAAATGGGCCACTCTTATTACCACTTCAGAAGTTATTTTTCCTCCCTTGTCAATTGAATTGTCTCGTTAAACTGACCTCACACTTGTTAAGGCAACTCGCATCTTTTCATGTGCACCTCTACCCCAATAGAACACGACCAGATATAACACAAATTCAGATATAACTGGGGTAAAGCAGCAGGAAGCCCAGGGCCCTTTAAAGCACCACCTGAGCCCTGCTGCTTTACTTTGTTATATCTGAATTCATGTGGAGCCCCGGGCCCTTTACATCACCACCTGAGCCCCCCTGCCAGAGCTCCGGTGATGATTTAAAGGGCCCAGGGCTCCCTGCGGTGACTGGAGCACCGCGCCCTTTAAATCACTGCCAGGGCTCTTGCTGGTATGCTGTACAGGACCAAACCTCATATAACGCAGTCTCGCTTATAAGGTGGTGAGATTTTTTTGGCTCCCGAGGACCGTGTTATATCGAGGTAGAGGTGTATTTATACCTGCTCCTGTATTTTCCACTCCATCTGATGAAATGCGTTCTAGTCCACGAAAGCTTATGCCCAAATAAATTTGTTAGTCTCTGAGGTGCCACAAGGATGTCTTGTTGTTTTTGCTGATACAAACTAACACGGCTACCAGTCTGAAACTTGAAAAGGCTAAGCTTCCCTCTTGACTTTATCTCAACCAGTTTCATGTTCAGCACACGCTATCTATGGTAAACTTTTCAAATGTGTTAGTTAACTGAAACATTTTAACACACGTTTTTATTCTAGTCTAGATACAACCAAATTCACTACCCCAGTGTGGGTGTGACGAAGAGTCTGAGTCATCATAGTTGAAATCCTGCCATTAAAAAAAAAAAATTGGTGTTCCTTAAAAGGCAGCTTTGAGAACATAAGAGGAGAGAAAGAGAAGATCATTCTCTTCTTTGGTAACTATAATCCTGTCCCTACATCATCTCTTCAATGTTCACATCAGAACCAGGCTCAACTGCTGAAATTTGAGGCTGGTGTGGAACTTTGTGTGCTGGCTGCTCAGGCCCTCCAACTCCCATTGATCACACCAGCTCCGCACCATTTTCAGACAGCACCTTTCTCCAGAGCTCAAAGCAGCAAGGAGATAAGCTTCAATGAATCTAGTACTTTCCACCAGACAATCTCCATTGCATCACCTCACCCAGCACCCCTCCCAACAGTAGCAACTTCAACACCTTTCATTAGCAACAAGCCCTGTAGCACTACCTAATACAGGGGAGGGCATATTACAGCCCATGGGCCAGATCCAGCCCTTCGAGGCTTTCAGTCCAGCCCATGGGATTGCCATCCCTGTGGTGCAGCAGGGCTAAGACAGGCTCCCTGCCTGCCCTGTCCCCATGTCACTTCCAGAAGCAGCCAGCACCACATCCCTGCGGCCCCTGGGGGAGGGGAGATGGGTGGAACAGAGGGCTCGTGCACTGCCCCCCGCAGCTCCCATTGGCCAGGAAGGGGAACCATGGTCGATGGGAGCTTTGGGGGTGGTACCCACAGGTGAGGGAAGCGTGTAGTGGAGCTGCCTGCCCTGCCCCGCCCCACCCCCAGGAGCCACTGCTGGACATGCTGGCCACTTCTGGGAGCAGGGTGCGGCCGGAGCAGGCAGGGAGCCTGCTTTAGCCCTGCTGTGCGCTGCTGCCGCCCTGGAGCTACTCGATGTTAGCAGTGCCAGGCTGGAGCCTGCACCCCAACCCCCTGCCTTGAGCCCCCTCCCGCACTCCACACCCCCTCCTGCACCCTAACCCCCTGCCTTGAGCCCCCTCCCACACTCCACACCCCCTCCTGCACCCCAACCCTCTTCTGCACCCCAACCACCTGCCCTGAGCCCTCTCCCGCATACCACACCCCCTCCTACACCCTAACCCCCTGCCCTGAGCCCCCAACCCCCTGCTTCACCATGCACCCCTCTTGCACCTCAACTCCCTGCTCCAAGCCTCATGCTATACCCGCACCCGTCCTGCACCCCAACCCTCTGCCTTGAGCCCCTTCCTGCACACCCCAACCCCCTGCCCCAGCCCTACATGCATGGCCCTGCATACAATTTCCCCACCCAACTGCGGCCTTGGGCCAAAAACGCTTGCCCACCCCTGACCTAACATCACTATTTTACCCCCACCCAGAAACACACATGCCACCATTAAAGCAATACTTCCGAACCTACTAGCACTAAATGTATGTATGTGTTTTTATTTTAGGTTTATAAAATAGGCAATTGTAAAGCCTGGGTGCATTTATTATAATAAAAAAGTGAAAAAGCTGAAAATAACAGTTAAATGTGGTTGAAAAGGTTTGTGAGATATTACCAGAAAGGACTTGCCAGCAAATTGTAGAGACAATGATTTCAGAAAGAAGGCTGAAGTTGTTTGGACATGCAGTATGGATGTCAAGAAACTGTACTACTAGACAAGCCCTTGATTGGACGCCCCTTGTCAGAGGCAGAAAAGAGGAGGATAACACATGACACAGAAGAAAACCATTGAGAAGGATGCTGCTGTCATGGAAACAGACTATAACAGAGCAAAGAACATAGCATTAGACAAATGGAGGTGGAAAGATTGTGTTGCCTTGTGTGAGAAGGCACAAGAGCATCTAATATATAATAAATAACAAAAGATTATGGAACTGGAGTCATGGCAACAAACCATGGCAGGTGCTGGAGTCAGATGGAGAGAGGTTGAGAATCCCTGGTCAAAGGAATTATTAATAATTTATGGAAAGCAACGTGTTAAACATATAGAGTGAAATCCTAGCCATGCTGAAGTCAATAGGAATTTTGCCATTGACTTCAGTGGGGCCAGAATTTCATCCTTCATATTTTAAAGGATAGTAGCAATTTAAGCAAATCCTTTGTTCAGAACTCATTATATACTGCACCCTAGAAAAAAAGTCTTGAGTAAAATCACTGACCTTACCGCAACAGAGGAATTGAATTCTAAAGTGGAGAACTCCAGAGTGAGGGAATAACAGAATTCCCACCAAATATATTAGCAGGATTTAAATCCACAATCTCCTTCATGAAAGTCAACTATTTTTTCAAGCTATCCTATAAAAGATAATTTAATTGCATATATTTTTACACATTTTCATGCAACCCCATACAATCCCATGAATAGAGTAAAATCATATTAAAGTTGGCCAAAAAGTTAAGATTTCACACTAGCTCTACATGACTGGAGAATCTCAAAGATCAACCTTTAAAAGGACAAGGTAGATTGGAAATCCAGATAATTTTTTTTAAAAGGATTTCAATCTAGTTCAGGTACTGCATACGCTCCACAATCTCCCTGCCAGTACTGGGTTTACAGTTATATTTTCCTAGGTTTAAAATGTTTGTATCTCACCTATTACTGTATGAAAGACACACAAAAGTAACAGGAAACTGATTAGAGAGAGTAAACAGTTAAACTATTTATACACAAAGGGCTTCAAACGCACAAAGTATAACTGAAAAGAGAAAAAAATCTTTTTTTCCCTCAGGTCTTTCATTTATACTCATTGTAGGTGTTTCATGTAACAATAGCTTTAAAAGTTCAGACATAAGTGGGATTTTTTAAATTGACAGTGTCCTTTGAATATGGTAGTTATTTTTCTTGGGTAGAAAAACATGATAAAAAATTGCACACCTATTCAAGTGATTTATTCATGCAATGTGATTAACAGATCTTTTCAAAACTGTTCCACCATCTAATAGTATATCGATGCCATAAAATTGCCCAGCTTTGTTGCTCTAGACATACTGCTGTAGATCTTGAAGACACTGGGCAGCGGTGAGGCATTTTAATCCATCTACAGAAATCTTTTGCAGGATCAGGGTCCTAGGCATTATGGCTGAGATTTTAGGGAATTTAGCTAATGAACAGGGTGCTTCTAAATCCCTTGAACAGCTTTTTAAATCTCAGTCTCCATGACCACCTATGCCATACCCTTCTCAGTTGTAGAATCATATATTCTGTTCTATTGTAGGCTGTGATGCACAAGTACCTATAGACCCTTAAATACTGTTTTCCTATCATTTGCACAGAAATGTTTTACAGTCTGTTCTCTTTATTCAACTTTTCAGTTAGAATTCATGCAGGAATTTCCTTTGTGATTTTTAATTTTTAAAATACTCCTACAGAAAACAGAGGAAATATACATAATTAAAGATGCTTTGAAAATGTTCATATTCATTGCTATTTCTAGGTCCAAAGTATCTTTTGGATCTGCCCCTCCCACAATTTGTTCTTCTCATTGTCATTCTGTACTCCCTCACTCCTTCTCTTTTCCTAACCCCTCATTTATCTTTCATCACTTGCCCTCTTCTGGCATTTTTCCTTATTTCTAAAGCACAATCTTGTATCCCTTATCTTGAACACACTATGTTATCTCTTTAGTTCCGAATGTACACACATGAATATATTGAACTACTTAAAAATTGTTTTCAATATGCCATTTGTACAAGGCACCTGGCCCTAAAGGTTCACTGTGTAATCATCCTGCTACCAAGTAAAAATAAAATAATGTTTCACATGAACTTTCCCTTACAGCAACCAATTATGTAGCAAATGGTTTATGCAAAAGCATCTAGCAAACTATAAAGTTGTGAGGCAAGAGATGAGACTGAAAATAGCTACTAGGATTACCATGTTGTTACGGAACACATCCAATCTTATATATTTGGAGTTCAAAATCTAGCTGGAAAAAAAAACCCTCCTGTAAAATACATCTTAAATATATCCTCATTTTGGCTGTGTACATCATAAACAAGCATTGCCATTGTTGGTTTCTGTTGATGAACTATATATTATGTATATTTTTATGGGCTAGATTCTACTACCCTTACACTGAGTTATACCCTACTCTTTGAATATTTCCACTAAGACTACTTACAGAGTAAGATACTACACACACAACATGTACAAGGGTGCTAGAATGTGGCCTTATGTAAATAATCACTGTGTATTTCTAGTATCAGAGGGACTACATTGTGCATCTTTTACTCATGCAGGTGTGCACTTACTCACATGAGTAGTCCCCTTGAAATCAGTGGGACTACTCAAGTGAGTCAGTGCTTCACAATGTAAGGGTTGCATAATCTAACCTATAATCAAGAGCAGTATCTGCAGAGAACAATTTGTTCATAATGTGAACCTACACGTAAGACATGATCTTATGAGGGACCAAGGTCCATACACTCCCACCTGAATAGAGATGGCAGGAGCTCAGTACCATGCAGGAGCTGGCCCCAAGAGAACAATACAATTACTTTTATGGATGGAAAAAAAGGATAAAAACCTTTGCATATTTCATGCCAAGGTCAAAATCAGAGTTGATGAAGTGCCAGTATTACATTGTAACAAATGTACAAAGGGCTGTTAGCCCAAATTCCACGCATCTACTTTCCAAGTGGAGTGAGATCAGATATGGGTTACTGAAGCATGCATAATTTATTTGAAAATGCTAAAGATTATGTCTAGTGTGCCAAAGTGAGAATCTACAGACTAAGCATTGTCTTTGTAACAAGATAAGAAATTCAACAGAAGTAGGATATTATGATTCTGGTGAAACTATTTATCTAGGGCATTTCTCTGGTTTAGGGCTAGAGTCCTTAATCTGGTTTGAAAATAGTGCTTGAGCTCAGTTTTGCTCTGTTAGAGGGTGTTAAAGGGATCAAGAAAGTTGCCTGGAAAAGGCTTCAAAGCATAGTAGGTTTTTTGTTACTGCAGAGTCTGGTGAACGTTAACTATAGAGTTCGTTCCTCAACAGATGCTGACATGTATAAGTTCAATAACAGGATGGATTAATTTTCCTCTAAATGATGGAGCGGATCTGACTGGCTTCTAGCCAATACACAGAAGTTTATTTTAAACCAGAAGGAATGGGTTAGTGGCCTAAGCATAGGATTGAAATATCTAGACACTCTGGAGCCACAGATTTGAATTCTCTCAAAGCTGACAGTCCTTCATCCTTCTTAAGCACTATAAATAAATTTAGTACCATACAATTTACTGGGTGAGAATCTTTTGGACAAGACTGTAAAATTAGGCTCCATGTGGACAGGATCATATGACACTTTTCATATAAATAGGAGGGGTCTCCATCACCTGCTGTTTTACAGTATGCCAAAGACCATTTGGCTGCTTCCTCCACTCCAGAGGTGCTGGTATATGTAAACACTCTAATTTAAAGTATTTTTGGATCCTTTGGGTGGAAGAAATTATCTAAATAATACTACTAAACTCCAATAAATAACTTTTCTCCCAGAGATCTCCAAGTGTTTAATGAAGAAAAATAAATATGAATATCTCAATTTTATAGATGGGAAAACTGAAGCACAGAGAGGTGAAGTGACTTGCCCAAGGTCATACACTGAGTCAGCAGTGTTTTTACATGAGCTATCATGAGCATGCTTTTTTTTTATCTGCTTGTCATTTTAGACATTACTATATTTATAAAATGCAATGTGCCAGATCTTCAGCGGGTGTAAGTCCCAGCTCCATTGATTATAGTGGAGTTACAATGATTTATGCTACAGATCTGGACATGTGATTAAATAGCAGTTATCTTCAATTGCTAACTATCCTCTACCAAATCTGATGGAGTACGATGAAAATGTGAAGCTGAGACCCAAACAGAAACTGAATCACACAGTGGTTCTATTTTATTTTCCCAGTTGTCAAGACCATAAAGGTGGAATTTGCTTAGCTGCTCTTTGTGGTCATATAGAGTTTAGACAACACAATACACAATACACTGTCAGAAAAGCAGCTGTGTGTGTAGGGAATAGATATGCTAAGTTTAATGACAGTATAACACGTTTAACTTCTATAATTTGAAGTGAGTGAAAGAGAGAGAAAAAGTGCGTATGTGTGGACAGACCTTCGGGAGTGGTCCAGAGATGGTCTCCCCCCTCCACCCCCGTATTTTTTTGAATTAGCCTTCCAGAACAAAGTTATTCCAAAAGGCAAAATATTTGCTCTTTAAAAATATTTTTATGAGGCAAAAAAAGGATTTAGTACTATTATGAGAAGGGGTGGTTTTGCAGGAAGCAGGAAAATTATCCAAACCTTCCCTTTAAGTTGCTGACAGATTTTAACTAAAGATCACCTGCAAGTCCCTTCTAACATGGTACTGAATATTTGACATTTAACTACACAAAGCCAATAGGCAAGTGCCTAGGTTTTGTTTTACTATTGTTACTACTTGTTTCTTACATACATCAGTCACTGAGTTTCACTATCAATAAATAATGTATGCTTGACATTTTGTAGTTTTGTTTTCTGCAACTGTGCTCATGTGATTTAAACTTGTGCACTGACTGCTGCTCATTCTGCATACAGGAAACAGTAGAGGGAACATTGTTTGGAAACAGGTAGCACCATCTTCAAATTGTGTCATAGTTCCCTATATACCGTGATATTTTTATTACCCTTTTCCTCCCTCCCCCTTCCTTTTTATTTCTTACAACCACTTGTTGCATATTCAACTTAGACTACAGCTCTTCAGAGCAGGAGCTGTCTTTCACTCAGTGTTTGTATGTGCCCAGTAGAATGGAGTCAAAATCCATTTTAGGATTTCAAAGTGTTACTAGAAGACAAATAATGAACCTGTAAATGGATTTCTCTGTAGATTTACATTATTGTGGTTTTTAATCACTTGCTTCAGGGATTTACTTAACGGTAATCTGTGTCTAGCTGAATCTGTCCAAGAGAATGTTCATTTTCTTCCATGGCTCTGGAGCAGCACTACCAGGGATGAAAATCCCAGGTTTCCGGGGTCCCTCGCTCAGGAGTAACCTAGCCACGGGGACTAATAGCAGCAATGAAACTGCTATAAATCATGTAAATTAGGGGCTATCAAGTGATTAAAAAAAATTGTGATTAATCACACAATTAATTGCACTGTTAAACAATAATAAATGGAGTTCTATTTAAATATTTTAGATGTTTTCTACATTTTCAAATATATTGATTTCAATTACAACACAGAATACAAAGTGTAAAGTGCTCACTTTATATTTATTTTTGATTATAAGTATTTGCACTGTAAAAAAAACAAAATAGTACTTTTTAATTCACCTAATACAAGTACTGTAGTGCAATCTCTTTATCATGAAATTAAATTTACAAACGTAGAATTATGTACAAAAATACTGCATTCAAAAATAAAATAATGTAAAATTTTAGAGCCTGCAAGTCCACTCATTCCTACTTCTTGTTCAGCCAATTGCTCAAATAAGTTTGTTTACATTTGCAGGAGATAATGCTGCCCGGTTCTTGTTTTCAATGTCACCTGAAAGTGAGAACAGGGGTTCTCATGGCGCTGTTGTAATCAGCATTGCAAGATATTTATGTGCCAGATGTGCTAAAGATTCATATGTACCTTTATGCTTCAACCACCATTCCAGGGAACGGGTTCTGCTCCATAACAATCCAAAGCAGTGCAGATCAACACATGTTCATTTTCATTATTTGAGTCAGATGCCACCAGCAGAAGGCTGATTTTCTTTTTTGGTGGTTCAGGTTCTGTAGTTTCTAAATCAGAGTGTTGCTCTTTAAGACTTCTGAAAGCATGCTCCACACCTCGTCCCTCTCAGATTATGGAAGACACTTCAGATTCTTAAACCTTGGGTTGAATGCTGTAGCTATCTTTAGAAATCACACATTGGTACCTTCTTTGCGTTTTCTCAAACCTGCAGAAAAGTGTTCTTAAAATGAAGAACATGTGCTGAGTCATCATCCGAGACTGCTATAACATGAAATATATGGCAGAATGTGGGTAAAACAGAGCAGGAGACATACAGTTCTCCCCCAAAGAGTTCAGTCACAAATCTAATTAATACCTTTTTTTCTTTAAATGAGCGTCATCAGCGTGGAAGCATGTCCTCTGGAATGGTGGCTGAAGCATGAAGGGGCATATGAATTTTTAGCATATCTGCCATGTAAATATTTTGCAGTGCCGGCTACAAAAGTGCCACGTGAGTGGACTTGTAGGCTCTAAAGTTGTACATCATTTTGTTTTTGAGAAGTTATGCAACAACAACAAAAAAATCTACATTTGTAAGTTTCACTTTCACAACAAAGGGATTGCACTACAGTACTAGTATGAGGTGAAATGAAAAATACTATTTCTTTTGTTTATTTTACAGTGCAAATATTTGTAATTAAAAATAATACACACTTTGATTTCAATTACAACACAGAATACAATATGTATGAAAATGTAGAAAAACATCCAAAATTTCAATTGGTATTTTATTAATAGTGCGATTAAAACTGTGATTAATCGTGATTAATTTTTTAATCGCAATTAACTTTGAGTTAATCTCATGAGTTAACAGCGATTAATCGACTGCCCTAATGTCAATTTTAGTCAGCAGCTGCTGTGGTTCTAGGGAGCATATTTCCTTTCAATAGTACCATGTGTCAGAGTTTTCAAAATATATATTTTTTACCGTTTCCAGTTGATGGGAAATTTCCAAAAATGTTTTATTCCAAATTGAACTGAAACCAAATTGCAAAATTTCCCACAAACTGGAAATTTCAAGTTTTGGCCAGCACTACTTTTATCACCCCGTCATTGTACTATATGGCCACAGTTATATGACCATCAACGAAGTATTAAAAATAATAATAATAATCTGTCTTCCTTCACATCCTGGAAGAAGAAACAGCTTGATTAGTTTATAGGGATTCTGTTGTTGTGGATGTTTCTATGTGAGAAAGAATGTTTATTTACCTCCAGTAATTGTAGTCTTTGAGATATTTTGTCCATATGTATTCTAGTTCTGCTGTGCCTGTGCCCCATGCATATGAGTGTGGAATTTTTTTTGAAGAGCAGTGTCTGTTGGGACCATGCCTGCACGCTGCATGCTCTCCAGCACCCCATAACCAAAAGCATAAAGGACCATTCAGTTACCTCTCTAAAACAATTGATACAGACCTCCAAAGTAGCGTGGAAGGAGGGCAGGTCATGGAATACATGTGGACATCACATCTTGAAGACCCACAGTTACTGTAGGGTAAATAACCATTCCTTCGAGTGATTGTCCACATCAATTCTACTTCTAGTGACTCACAAGCACTAATCCCAATTCTTCGAGGTGGATGGCCAGAGTCTACTGAATCAATAATTGTAAGACAGCTCTGCAAAGCAGGCATCAGTACTGGCTCCCTCTACCAAGAAGCAGAGCTGGGCAAAGATGAATTGAACTCCAGGTAGATGATCCACAAATCTCCAGGATGGAATCCCTCTTAGTGAAACTCAGAAGCTGCTTGAGATCTGATGAAAAGGGCCCTGATCTGGGTAGGAGGGGGCCCAAGTGTCCAAGGGACGAGGAAAGTGTCTGATAAGAGCCTGTGCTGGATCTCCTTTTGGAGCACACACTTGGCACTTTTTGTTTTGTTCTGTAGCAAAAAGGCCTATCCTTGGGTGTCCCCACTTGGAGGAGATGTCATGTGGAACTGAATCCTTTACTGACCACTCATGATTGTCTGAGTATTGTCTGTGAGTTGATGTACTAGGGTGTTTTGCAATCCTCAAAGATGTAGCGCCACATCATCTCTCTTTGAGAAGTGGAACCTTCTTTCAGGAATTTTGGATGGCCCAAAGCATCTTAGAGTGTCACTGAAGGGTAAGATGTGGACAGCTCTGGAGCCAACAGCTTTTTTGTGGAGGCTAGTAATGTTGACTCTGGCTGGTTGGTTACCGCTAGGACACCTGATACCATGAATCTCATGGGTACCAAGCAGGTTGGTTCCAAAGTTGTTTCATCCACATCCAGGAACATGATATGGATCACAGAAGATGGAGTGCTCTACTGTCACTGCCAGGTGTTTTGGTGCTGGTGCATTGGCATTGGTGGAGAGCCAAGAAGCTTCTTCAAATGTCACCCAGGTCATCTGGAGACCCTTGGGGGCCAAGATATCAGCAGGACCCATTTGGGGCATGAAACTGCTTCCTGCTTTGGATCTACTCAGAGCTGAAGAGGGAGATCTGTGACTCCAATCACCCTGAGAGTGGTGCTCCTTCCTTCCTCTCCCTTCAGAGGAGAGGGTTGGAAAGGGGAGGGAATCTCTTACTGACTCCATAGTCAAGGAGTCGGAGGAGTGAGACTTTCTTGCCACCAAATGAGCCCAGGAGTACTGGGTAGTTCTCCGGCTTACCAGAGCAATCACTGGGATGGTCTGGTCAGGATAGGTGGTCTTCTCTTCTTTGGGAATCAAAGAGGTCTTCGTAGATTTCTCTAAGAGAAAGAGCTTCAGCTGGGATTCCCTCACTTTTGTGGGCCTTTTCAAAAAGCAGCAACATATAGAGCACTTGTGTGGTACATGTGCTTCACCAAGGCAGAAGCTGTAGAGTGTCCATCACTGATAAGAATGGCTGCCTCACAGGAAGGACAGGATTTGAATCCTGGAGATTTCAAATCTGCCATGTCCCAAGGTGTCCAGTGCCGGAGCACCTTCTGGATGTGACGCCTTTCTACTTTTCTTTTTTGCAACAGGCTTAAAAGTAGAAATTTAACTGTACTGATCTAGATAGTGTTCTAGGTATAGAACACTATCTACAACTAACTACTAACAAATAAGCAAGGAAAGAATCACACAGTGAGCAGAGACACTGACACCAACGGTAAGAAGGAAGCGGAGGGCATTTGTGGCCAGGGCCAGCTCCAGGGTTTTTGCTGCCCCAAGCGGAGGGGGGAAGAAAAAGAAAAAAAAAGGAAAAAAAAAAAAGCTGTGATGGTCATCAGCGACACTTTGGCAGCAGCTTCACTGCGCCACTTTCTTCTTCAGCAGCACTTCAGCAGCAGGTCCTTCCCTCCAAGAGGGACTGAGGGACCTGCCGCCGAATTGGCACCAAAGAGCTGGACGTGCCACCCCTTCCCCTTGGCCGCCACAAGCACCTGCTTGCTGCGCTGGTGCCTGGAGCCGGCCCTGGTTGTGGCTGCACTGCTATTTATGCCCTCAGCTATGGGCCACAGGAGGGCATGCAGGGTGCAAGTGCAGCCCCAATAAACATTGCTACCCGCCCGCATGCAGTGCATGCACACCAGGAAGAGCAGAATACAAGCAGAATCACTCTAAGAAGAATGAGTTTGTCATACGTCTGTATATGTGCATGTGTGAAAAAAATTATTGAGGGAAAACTTGAATCAAAGCAATATGATCCTGTTTTCTAGAGTAAGGAAGTTGTCTGACCACAGCATTCCTGACACCTGTAATTTTAGAAAGTAAAGATTTAGGAGGACCTTGTTAGTTGCCTCAGCAAAGTTGCCAAGGATTAAGGAGAATGAAATATATACTTGTCCCTAATGGTGAAGATTAAGGCACATTGGTGAGGCAGAGAAAGGCGCATGAGCACCACCAACAGGTACTTTAGCCAAGTCTATCCAGCCCCTTTCACAAAACCAAAATTCACTTTTATTAAAGGTTAAAAAATAAAAAAGAATGAAAAGAAAAACATTGCTCAGTTACAAAAGCTAGCAGAAAAACATCATTCAGGGACAAAAAATGGTAACATGCTGATCACTTCACCAGCTTCAGTCTCAATTCTGTCATAAACCCATTTTCTATTACAGCGACACGCTGGTCCACATTTGTTCGAATTGCATTTAGGGCACGGATAGAAGCAACCCAGACAGTTCTTCTCCAGGCAGTCACACAAATCCATGTTATTACAAAGCAGCCTGCCATGTTTGTCATACTTCTTCATAGTTCTGTTAGAGAAAAAACAGTGACCCACAGAAAATATTTCAAACACACTCAATGACTGAAGTAAGCTAATGAGGAAGAATCTACACAGGAGCAAGTACTTTCTTCTGAACACTCTTGCAACATAGTGAAATGCCAATATAAGATTCTGCTAATAATAGACAGTTATTAAATGTTAAGTAATGTGTGCCACAAAAATAAGTCAATCTTCTGTTAAACCAAACAGAGAGAGTCTATTTACTCTGCTAAACATGCACATTTTAGCAAGGTCTATGAAAATATTTGTTTTTTAATTTTGTGTATATTGAGTAAACATCTCAATTTCAAAAGACACACAATAAATCAAATATACCATCTTACTTGTGTTTATAAAAAAAATCTTGGTTCATCTTTGCCATGCGCTCTTTCTTCTTCTGCTCTCTAGTTTCAGGGTTGAAGTCAGCTACTTGAGGTCCTGGGTTTTGAAATGCTAAGCATTTTAGTTGCCGCTCTATTTGTTGCTATGAATGAACAAAGGAAAGACTATAAACACCAAAGCTAGCTAGAATTTTTTTATTTACTGCCATATGTTTGCTAGTTTACTACAACAATTAATAATCTTCATAATAAAAAATATAAAAGGTGATTGGCCTTTTATACACAGTGATTGGCACGTAAGGCAAAAACCCGACCTACCGTAGCAATAGTCCCATTTAAAAACAGTTCATCCATCTATTAACTTTTTAGCCAATTATGCCCAAGGCCCATTTTGTCAGCTAACAGAGGAGGGCAAAGCCAGGGATCTCCAATTTTATGCAGGTGTGAATGCAGAGAAAGGAGGTGGATAAGCATGACATTACAGCCCCTAGGCTTGAAAACTCAACCTGCAACGTTCACACTGCTATTTTTAGTGTGCTAGATCAAGCCCCACTAGTGCAAGTCTCTCTGTCAGCCCTGGGAGGCTCTCTCCCAGCTGCAGTGTAGACATACCCAGAGAGCTCAGGTTGTAGTACCTCACCACAAAAATTGGTTGGTTTTCCTTTGGTTTTTGAAAAATTATCACCGTGGGCAGAAACACTCCTTTCTTGTAAAGGCCTAGCTAGAGTGAATTCGAGAACAGGAAAGAAGGAGCTCAGCACCTGTGGTGTTCACTTTCTGTCAGAGAGATTGGACCACATCATAAATGCCATGTAAGAAAGCAGACATTGCATATTCTAAAATATTTTGCAGTTAAATACTGTTGCCCTTATGTGTTTTCTTTTGAATCAGAACAAGTTTCAAAACAGAAGTTCTAACAGAAATAGAGTTGCTGAAAGATTGTTTGATTTCTGCCTCTCAGTAGTACACCCTTTCAAACTTTCATAGCCCATTCACAATGCTGCCTGGGGCCTTTCTGCCCTGTCCCTTGTTTATATCTATGTTGCACAATCCCTACTAACTACCCTGGTTCAGGCCCTCATCTGTGTTGCATTAGCTCTTCTCCAAATTCTCCCCAGTGAACCTAATTTTGCATTCTTCAAGTTACAGTTTATTAGACCATTCTTCCAATATGAATATATATCTCAACATCTTAAAAAAACCTTAATAAGGATATTGCATCATTTTCAATTATTCTGAATATTCAAGGAAAGCATTATTTCAACATTATACAATAAAATGAAGGTCCATAAAAGTACACAATGTGCCTTTAAGGAAGTAATTCAATAGCCTACAATGTAAAAGAAAATACTATCTCTGTCCTAATCTCAGCTGGATCATTCCTTCTGTTCTCTTACCCGCCTCTGTTCCCTCAGCCCCCATGGCCCATCTCTCCAAGAAGAATCTGGGGGCAAGGAGAAGGTATGGAAAATCATTAGTGCTGGAAAAAACAACTTGCAGGACTGAAGTATATAAGAAAGGCAAGGAGGAGCCAAAGCAAACAATTCATAGAGATTGACAGTACTTTAGCAGGATTATTTTATTGTATTTTTGCTGGAAACCTGGATCTACAATCATATTAAACTGTTTAGGGGGTTTAAAAAAATGGGCCTTCTCCAATATCCTACAACTTGGTTTGTCATTTTCACCTCTACAATGCAATTGCGAGTGAGCATAAAATGTTACCAGTCAGAAGAGTAGCATTTTACATCCACTTTTCACTTACTATACACACGATGTAGTAAATGATGATACAAGGTGCAAGCTGGTAATATTTGTTTGGGATTCTCAAGATTTCTGTAAAAGTAGATTACCAGTATTTTATTTATAAATTGATCTTATCTTATCTTCTCATATATAAATTGACGTGAATCAGTTCCATCATCTTCATTTCAGACTCCATCATATTGTTTCGCTCACAGTCTATATTAATTTTTTAACAACAGTGTGCTCCCAGGGGAGGGTTCCTGTCACTCCACACTGGTGGTAGCAATGGGAGTTTAAGCAGATTCTCCATTCTTGTGGCACATGTCCAATAGCCAACTGAAGGTCTTTTATTTGCAAGCTGGCTGACATCAAGTACTGAAAATTGCAGTACTGAAAAAAGCCACTGGCCTTCTGATAAGCAGTGGGACAACCTCCTCAGCTGGCCACATGTAGACATTTACATTTTGTGGGTAGAAATTGGGTTTTACTCTTAAAATGAAGTCCCTACTCATAGGTTACAAACATTCCAGCTGGAAGCAAATAATAGACAACAGTGGAGGCTGAAATGACAAATACAATGAATTCCTTCCAGAGCTAAGGGTAAAATTAATTACAAAGATTAGTTCCTCTTCAGAGGACTGTCCCACTTCCTTCGTTCTCCCTTGCTAGAACTATGAATGGCTCTAAACACTCTGTTAAGTACCTGTCCATGTACTGCTGTCATTTCACTATTTGCCTTTACTTGTATTTGCACATTTGCTCCAGCCCCCGATCAGTAACACAGTACTTCAGAAGTCATACCAGTTGCTTCTGTGCTATTTGACAATCTTCAGCAGGAGTGGCATATGCTTCTGCAGGTTCCTCATGGGCAGAATTGCTTTTCTCAGTATAGTTTTCTTCTAAATGATCACTCATTTCAAGACACTAAAAAAAGGAAACATCAAAAACTGAACACTTTAAAGAGATATACACAGGTGTGAGAACCACAGACTTATTACAGGGAGCTAGTCAAACTTTTAAATTGACCAGCTGGTATCCATCTCAGACCTTCAAAGGTTCTGGACCCACATTGCTTGCTGAAAAAAAATGTGTCAGTATCTGATTCTATTTTAGAAATGTTATTAAAATTGTGAAAAAACAAATATAAAATCTAGAAACATATCACCAAAGGTAAGCTATTATTAATAAACTAACTAAAAATAAAACATTGCCAAATCAGAATCAAATAAAGATCAAATCAACAAATCAAACAAGGTAGGCTAAATAGTGGATTGGAGTTAGATCATCAAATTAATATAAAAAATAACTGATCCTCGTATAAATGCTAAGGAGGCTGAGAATGTGGCTGTGCAGCTAGGTATATATCCCAACTAAAGAATTTTACCATGGTCAATCAAGTGTGTAATTTGAATCTAGTTAAAAAGCCTAATATTGAAAGTAAACTATTACCTAATGTCTGAACCTCAATCTCAGAGCTATTACCCAGTTTCCTTTTAGACTTCATTTCTCATGTGGAACTAACCCTTTCCTTCCTTGTCCCCAACGCTGATATTATAATACAAACCTTTAACAGAACACTCTCCATAAGTGGAAATGTAACAACTCTTATGTATTAGAAATTGCAGGTGACAATCTAAAGTCTCTCAAGACTTTTAAATACAGAGCACACTGTAATGAGTGTCTTTATCAGAAAATATTTAGGGCTGTTTAAATCTGGAGAACTTTTCTTTTTGGTGTTTTCCCCATGTGGGTTTTCTGGATGTGCATGCACAGAGCCACACTTTCACTTCCACACCCTAAAAATAAAGAAAATAAATAGGCTAAGACCTCTCCCACTTAATAAAAGCAAAAGACAAAAAACAGAAAAAGGAAAAATAAGATATTTAAAATGTTCACAAACTCTTCAGCTCTCTGTCTTCTGGACTCTCACTGAGCAGGAGTGCAAACAATGTTCTGCTGGGAAAACACTTCTCACTAACAGAACTTCTTTGGGTGCTGGCAGAGACTGGTCAAAGGCTGAGCTGGCCTGTTTGTTGATGCCATGACTTGCTCTCCCCAAAGTGATCAGTCCTGAAGATTCTGGAATGACAGTCTACCTCTGATGTCTTGTTGACACCCCTCCCACCCCAAAACAAACAAATCCCACAGGTGTTTCAGCCTTACCCTTAATTCACACTATTTACAGTGTTAATCATTCTGCCTTGGAGCTTTCCTTCCAAGGTCTTTAGACAAATCAGATGCAAAGTCTACCTTGGTGCTATGCAACTTGATCCAATCAACTTTGTATTGGGTTACTGTTAGTAAGCATCAACTTGGAAAAGTTCTGCTTAAGCCAGCAATTTAAAAATATTTTGTATTTTCCATATTACAGACTGTTGGTCTGTGACCCTCCCCCAAAATATCAAAAATTCAGACATATAAGACCACTATTGAGGAAACTGGCAAGGTCTTATCTGGATTCAATGTCTCAAAAGGACATTATGGAAACAGAAAAATTCATTATAAACTCTCTATAAAAACAACAAGTGGAAAAAACCCTGACACAACAAAAATGAATTACTCAACAGTCCATCAGCAAAAAATAAATTCAAAATTTACAGTAAATGTCATCAACTCCACTTTTTCCTCATCTAATCTCAAAACAGGCAATTGTTCTTATTCTTTTGGATACAAAGCAATTACTGCAATCTTCCTATTTTGGAATTGGGTTATAGGTGAGACAATTCATCTTCTAAAATCTAATCTTTGATACAGAAAAGTTGCTGTAAAGCTCATCAAGATAGAATCCATTTAAAATAAGGAATTTTAAATGCTATATAAGGTTTGTTACCCATACAAGCTAGTCAACGTATATAGGGTATATATGAGGAACCGTAATTGTAGTACATTAGTTTTAGCCTAGATTTTGGCCAAACTTTTCAAACTTGGGTGCCTGAAGTTAGATACCTAAATCAATGTTTAAGTGCATAAATAAATGGTCAGAAGTTCAGAGGTGCTGAGCACCCAGCAGCTCTTAATTAAATTTTATTATAAATTATTTGTTATTTCTATTTTATCTCGTTAACTAAATATGGCTGTAAGTGCTTGATTTTAGGCACCAACATTTGAACAGTTTGACTCTAGTTCCTTTTCCTTTTATTTACTGAATAATTTAATGAGATGACTACTTTGCAGGACAAGCATAATATTCCTCCAAAGATCCTATAGGCCATTGTTCTGGGCGTACAATTTTTAAATGATTCCTGAACTGTCAATGGTCATTTACATTTTTGCTATCTGAAATGTTTAAGACGGACCCTGTTTATGCAGCTGCATAAGTGATCACATAATTCTGCATTCTTTTGAAATTACAGGTGAATTGAGCTCCACAGCTGAACCTTCCACTTAAAATCATAAAAAGTCTGTAGCTCAATATGGTTGTGAAGAAAACCTTCAAGATGTGAACCAGGTGCTAAAGATGTAGTGCCTTCTGCATGAATCTGTAAAGACAGCCAGAAACAATAACTTTGAAAGAAGATTCCATTTCATTACAATGGGGTGTTGATTCTGAAGCCCAGTGACCACAGTTTAAATGACAACACTGTTAACTATTTCCTGCTAATCTTTAAAGCAGAAGTATCAAGCTAATGTGCTCATCCATTGTTGCCAGAAGTAGTGGCAGACTTTGGGGCAGAATAGAGTGGCAACTAGCTGAAGAGATGAGGAACAAAGAATTCAAACCCCTCTCCCAAATTTAAAGTAATCTCCCTTGAGCCCAAAAGGAGGAAAGTAAGAAGAGATACTGCAAAGGGAAAGTATCAAAAGCCTCAGTTGCCTCCTGGATGCCAAAAACCAAAACTGCTTCCCATATATTCCTCTGTGTCAAAAGACCCAAGTGTCCCTTCTCTATTTGTAAAACCTCTGACTTCTCCGATTACTTGTACAATGCAGTTAAGCATTGCAATACCAAAATGTGCAGCACATTGAAATTTGGGGGCATAATAAAATAGGTTTAATTCAGTATCAACTTAAATAAATAAATAACATCAGGGCATATTGTACTGGTTGGACAACTGCTGAACAGGTGATAAGGAAGCGAGAACTTGGAGGCAGTACTGCATAATTCCAGGATCCCAGCTGCATAATTCCAGTGTCTCTGCTGGATGATTTTAATAAATACTCAAGTCTTGTTTCATCTTTTGCTATTCAGGAGCAGGAATGTTACAGTGCAGCAACGCTGCATATTTTCAAGTGCAAAATGATGATCTCCAGACACTCCAACACATTTTGGGTAAATCATGACATTAAGACATCAAAGAATAACCATTTTAAGGAATTGTCACTAACCCATTGAAACAGTAAATTACTCTCTGGATTATAAAAACACATACCAACATTTTCACAAAGCAAATAACAGCCATCAATGATATGCAACAGATGTGGAGAATATATGTACAGCTCGTTAACTTAACTTGCCATTAGGTGTCACTGTTGTTCTACACAGGTAATATAAGGTCATGGTCAACCAATTTTTTAAAAGCTTTCACTGTGTAAGCAAATTAACTGGTACGGGTGCTATAGTTTGTCATATTTTTGGACCTCCAAAAGATGTGTCGCAATAATATATGCCGTATTTCTATCATTCCAGACAGCAGCATAACAATTCACCAATGTACTGGAGGCTCTAAATGACAGGTGAGGTGAAAACTCTGCCTGTTAAACGCACACTTTTCATTTTACACTATTTTTGCTTATACTTGGAGTCTGCTTTTATGTTTAACATAAAAAACACATCACTCCCTCTGCTAATAAAACAACTGTGGACTCACTCACATAATCAGCCAACCAACACACTCACTCACTTCTTCATTGCTCACTGTCACACAGCTCTCCCCCAGAAGGATAAAGGGAGACAGAATTGCATGTGACAGATGCTGGTTTTGCCACTTAATGCACCTTTGGAAAGTGCTTAGAAACCAGGGTGATGGGCACAGTATAAGAATCTGAATACAATAGAATCACTCATGTGACACACACAGCTTGCACCCAGCATTCATTATTCCCATCAAACACCCATTCATTCCTTTACCCCCTGCCTGCTGGGGAACATCTCATTGCTCTCCCCAGTCTGCTGGGGATCTCTCTGCCCCTCACTTCCCCATAGGGGCATCTCCAAGGGCCTCCTCCATGTGAGGCTCTTACAGCCTTCCCCATCTGCTCGTGGATCTGCCGGACTGCCCCAAACTTGGGGTCTCTGACACTTTGACATGGAGGGTTTTTAAGTCCTTTATTTGGGGTCTCTCCAGTCATTTCCTCCTGGTGGTGGACATTGTCTCAGGTTTCCCCAAATCCTGCTGCAATGGTCTCTCTGTGGGGTGGTTGTCTCATACTACTTAAGCCCCTCCCCTTCAGGAATCTCTCTTGGGACCCTTGCGGGGAGGGGAGGGGCACTGCTCTTTAATTTACCTGCCTTATTTTCCTCCTATAAGTGACTGCAGAGACAAAGGGAGCTGAAAGAACCAGCAAAGAAGGTGGACGCCTTCAGCCTCTCTGCTTATAGCATCCCCTGCAGGGCAAGAGGAAGAAGTTGAGGCATAACAGCAAAAGCACTTGAGAAGGTGCCTTGCAGTGAGGTGAAAGGGAGATGAGAAGAACAACAAAAGGAGCTGCTCCTTAGCCAGACCTCTAACTCAGCGGTTCTAATCTCAACCTTTTCCATAACAAGACCTTCTTTTCCCTCCCTCAGGACAGCCCTCCAGTCTAGCCAGGCGTCCAAGCAGCATTAATGTCTCTTTAGATTTCCGTTTTGAAATCTGTGTGTACAAGGAAAGCAGTCAGTTCTAGTCCATCTCCTCCTATCCCACCTCCCTCTCAAAACACTGACCTTGCATACAACTTGATGAGAATAAGTATTTTATTGCTGTGAACATGCATTTTTCAATGTTACCAGACAATGTGACCTCTGTAAAGGATATAATGTTTGCTAACTTAAACATAGACGTAAGACAGTGCTAACTGACTGAAGACAGGATGGGAGAAGTAATATAAAGAGACTTGGTGATGTTGTCAAGGAGACAGATGTTTCTGGTCAGAAAGAGCAATGCATCAGGAAATGTTTGAAGTTGGAAGGCATAACATTCATTTATGATTTTTATAAAGGAAAATGTTCCTCATTGTTATTTCAAGGGTTTATTATTGTTACTTGTTATTCATGGGTCTTGCAGCCTGTGCTGTCTAAATACTTCAGCTGGTAGAAGATATGGTGAGCAGAGTTCTTAATAGTTACAGGCTGCTTGGTATCTTCACAGTGAAAGTACATATCAATTCTAATTTACTTTTACATAATTACAAGATTCTTAATAATATTAGTCCACTCCATTAGAGTCACCTTGGTGTAAACAGGGGCTGAATTTAGCCTAAAATATTTAAGTCTGATCACTCCTTTCATTGGACCAGTACAGAGGAGGTACTCCTCACAGATCTACCTCCATCCCCCATAAAAGATAGATTGGGCTAAGCTATTTCTGTAGTACCATCTTCCTCCTGACCCCAAACCTGCAGAGAGCTCTGTGGGCCCAGGGATCAGCAGCTGATGTTGTGACACATACATCATGCATCTCTAAACTCTACAGGAAATTGAACATAAATTTAATCCAGCATGAGAATGAATGAATTTTTCTTTGCACTTGGAAATGCTTTATGTGAATGTGAGGGGGGATGGTGTTCTGGAGGTGAGCCACCATTTAGTGGTTCCCTGGCAGCAGAGTTCCAAATGGAGCTGGGCTTCCTGAGAGCAGGAGGGGACTCCAGAGCCAGCATGGAAGCAGAACACGTATGCAGGGATAGCCCCTGCCTCCTGAGGTTCTGCCAGTATCCTAGAGAATCCATAAGATGTAGAGACAGAACAATGGCCCATTCTGTGGGAAGAGTCGGGAAAGCAACCCTCACTAGGGTGGCCAGATGTCCCAATTTCATAGGGACAGTCCCGATTTTTGAGTCTTTTTCTTATATAGGCTCCTATTACCTCCCACCCCAGTCTGGATTTTTCACATTTGCTGTCTGGTTACCCTAACCCTCACCATCCACCAACAGAACAACAAGGCAGACACTCTGCAACAGAGTGGAGATTTTGTCCCCTACACATCCTTTCCCTGTTATTTCTTGCATAGCAGGAAGTGATAGGCCTTTTCATTGGGTTTGAATTCTGCGGGATGATCTGTATAATCATTTTTTTCATTCTGGACTTCATCTAACAAATAGGAAAGGTGTGCTAAATTCTTCCTATGAAAAACTGCAGTTTGAAAGGTTATATCAGTTATTGAGGAAAAAAGAGTTTTCCAAAATTTTAAATTGTACTTACCAACCAAACAGCCTGGCATACAGAAGAAAGATTACTCTAGGTTTACTGCTGCACAAGTGCTCTGATAGTGAGATCCTGACATCAGCCAGAGCAATTGAAACAGAAGACTAAGCATCAAAATAATGGTCCCAGGAGGACAGCGCTGAAGACAATGCCAGGTAAAAGTCTTAAAGGATCTCATCCTCACCTCATTATTTACAGTCCTTAGCATACAACACATAAAACTGAGAAATCCATTTAAACTTGGATGTGATTCTTCATTTCTTGTGTGCATTATCTTCTTTATAGCATAAACACACCACGCAAAACTCTTTTAGGCCTTTTTTTAAACTGAAAAGTAACCATTAAGACCACAATAATTTTTACACTTTTAAAAAAAAAAGGTTGCAATAAAGAAAACAACATGGTAATAATAGGACAATATCTTACTACACTAAATAAGTCACATAAAACATCTTACAAATTAAACAGCCACCTCTTGCAGCTTAAAGTCATCAGTTAAGTAAATAGACTTTCCCCAAATCTCTAAAATGTTGCAACTCTGTCACACTTTCATTGTTTGCCTTTGATTTGTAGTTTAGTTTACAATAAGACCAAAAGTAACAATTCACACTGATTTTGACACTTTGGGGAATTTTTCAAATTTCCAGTATATTAAGCTCATCGATGACTTTTCCTATCGCTTTTCCCTGTCACTTTGAGAGAACAAGTTTAAAATGACCAAAAACCCATACATTTTAGATATTGGCAATAAGTCAGTGTACTGGCATCATGCTAAATTCTCCTCTGTGGTGTTCCAAGAAATAGTTCTGGTAAGTCCAGCACAAATCTTGGAATCTTCATTAGCTCAATCCATGCCCTCTTTAAGATATTTGCTACAGCTCAGCCTTAGAGCAAGTTAATTTAACCCATTGTAAGTTCTTGGTTATATTATTTTCCTTTCCTCTGACCATTATTAAAATTAAATGCTGACATAAAATTTAGAGGAAACAGTTTACCAAACGGATTTAAAAGACAGTGTGTGGATAGTCGTCATGTATTGCATTCAGGTTCCTTTGTCTTGAAAAATAAACCACAAATCTCTCTAGGGGAAAAATTATAAAATCTCTGAGGCGCTCCTGACTGTAATTTAATCCTTTCCACAATAGCAGGAGAGAAAAAGAATTACAATGGGAACCTATTGGTTTTATTCTCTCATTTTTCACAATACATCGCAAGCTTCCTGAAGCTGAAAATGAAGGTTTCTCTGTGGATGTAGAGTAAGGAGAAACAATGGTTTTCGTGTCTATTAGTGCAACAATTAAAACTGAATTTAGTGTTTTGTGTGTAAAACCTCAAATTGATCATTTTCCTCTAGGTCAGCCTCTTCCACTCCATTATTACTAAGTACACAGTGCCGGTCAGCACACGAGTCTTAACTTTTTGCATGACTGTGAGTGATCATGAATTATGACATGTGAATCATGCTAAGTAGCAACCTGCAATCCACTGAAAATAACAAGTACTTTCTTTGTGTCTGAGTCAGCCTGTAGGTACGGGTGCACATGTATACAAATTAAAATCCTAGGTGAAATCCTAGCCCCATTGAGGCCAGAATCCCTATCCCCATGCAAGAGCATGTGGGATTATGAACATGTCTTGCATGATGTGATACAGATGTCCATAATAATAAAGAACAAGAGAAGAAAGTACAAAAACTATTTAATATATAAGCTGCTATATTTCTAAATACCAAGTTTTTTAAACTTCTTGGCTTTCCTCCAACAGCCACAGGACTGCTTTTCTCCACTACCTATTTCCAGACCCCCAGTCTCACTCTCCACCCTATGACACCCCATGTCGCCTGGATCTTTGAACAAGGCTTAGGCTTTCAGGTAACTCAGACAGGATGAGAAGGCAACTTCCCTTTCTTGTTGGCTAGTGCTGGCACAGCCTGTCAAAGTGCTCCAAGGCCTTCTGTTGGCCAGATCACTGGCCCAGTTCCCTACCCTCTTGGATGACCCAGGGTCTAACCAGTCTTGCTGGGGCCATTTCAGCAACAGTAGGTGGGAGTTTTGCAGGCTCACTAACTACCAAGCTAAGTTAAAGGATACAGGACACCCTCTTCTATTTTATTTTATTTAGAGCTATAATTTAAACATCATTCTGATGTGAAGCTAGATTGCTCCACCTCACTCATCCTGTTTATGCATGTAGGTATGACATTTAAAAGATAAACATTGCACTGGGATAGGGTGACTATCCATCCCATTTTTAACATTACAGTCCTGTATTCAAGCCCTCTTGCAGGTGTCATGCCCCCCACCCTTCTTTTTTGTTTGTTTTTAAATGGGCAAATTGTCCCATATTTTCTGCTCCTCCTGCTGGTCAGTCAGCACAGCCCCAGCCGTGCCTTGTTTGCGGCTGGCAGGTGAGTGCGGGTAGGTAGTGGCTCATAAGGGAGAGCACATGCTGGCCTCAGGCCGGGTGGAGAGGCAGGAAGAGGCCATATCAGGTAGGAGGAGAGACAGCCTGGGGGGAGGTGGGGAGAGAGGGGTATGGGTGAAACCTAAAGCAGGAGTTCCCCATGGAGATCCATAAGCCCTTTCAGGGGGGTCACTGTGCACTGATGCTGAAACCCAGAGCCTGAGCCCCAGCATCCCCCGTGGGGCTGAAGCCCCAATCCCCAGCTCCTGCCACGGGGCTGAAGCCAGGAGAGGCAGGGCTGAATCCCAGATCCTCAGTGCTCCCCATGGGGCAGAAGCCCTCCAAGACCCCTGACAAGAGTTGGGGGGCACTCGGGATGTTGCCCCCCCAAACTGCAATGCAAGTGCATGGCTGTCCTGGGGTCAAATCCGCAGTCCCCCCACACACACTTTCTCTAACCACCCCCTGGCCAGCTCAGAGACAGGAATCTGGAACCCAGCAGTGCAGGGCAGCTGCTCCTCTGGCTGGTGCCTCCTCTCCTGCTGCTGGTGCAGGGGATTGAAGCTGCTCCTCAGCTCCCAGCCTCTTTTTCCTCTTACAGCTGATAAGAGCTGCAGTGGTGGGGGACCCAGCTCCATGGCTGGCAGAGTCCACAGGGAACAGGGACCACAGGGAACCCTTCTGACACACAGCCTCTAGCTATCCCCTCCCTGCACCCTGAGCTATCCCCCTGCCCACACACAGCCCCCAGTTACCCCCTCCCTGCACCCTGAGCTATCCCCCTGCCCACACACAGCCCCTAGCTACCCCCTCCCTGCACCCTGAGCTACCCCCTGCCCACACACATCCCCCAGCTACCCTCTCCCTGCACCCTGAGCTGTTTTCAAACATTTTGAGCTGAGACCCACCTTTGAGTTATAATTTTTGGTTGCACTCCCCCACCACAACCAAGACAGGCTGGGTGGCCTGCTGAGGTGAGTCAAGGAGTGTAGGTGGCACTCCCTCCCCAAACCTGTCATATGAAGCTAGCTTGAGCCTCGCTGGCCTCTGCCCCAAGAATAAAAGTCATACTAGGCCTATGCCTGAAGCTCCTCTTTCCCTGCTGGGCCCTGGAATTTTTATAGCCTGTGGGTGGGGGAGAGGGCTACTGCATAGTTCTGATTGATTGCTGTTGACTCACTTGAATATGAGCAATTTTACCAGGTGTCCTGTATTCAGCATAGGGAAATATGGTCACCCTACACTGGGAGGACTTTATTCTGCAGGTACATGGAACTATCTAATTTCACTTTGAGTTTGCCTCAGTTTCCCCCAGTACAAACACCCTCCCCAATAAAATTAAATAGAAATAAAAAATAACTTGGCTGTGGACCTGAAACACACTCATTGTTTCTGCTGCCTGGTTGTTCTTAGATAAAGCAACAGGACACAACTGACTGGTGTTTGGCCAATTAATGCCACTGGTGCAGCTGAGGTGTACTTTAATCAGCATTGCTGAATAGTCTGCGCCACAGCATTCCAGAGCAATTACAAAATGGGCATTGTAAGAAACTAAACAGCAGTTTTTAATGTTTAAAGTTAGTTTGTAAGGTTCTTTCTTCATTATCAAATAATCCACTGAGCTTTCATTATAGGATGTGAAAAATATAAGATGGAACACTGTATGGAATGTTAAACGAAAGTCTCTGTTTTCTAGTCTATCCCTCCTCTTGTCCTCACTCCCTGCTGCTTTAATTCCTCTCTCTCTCATATTTCTGACTCTTAAGTCTTTCCTCCCAAATTAATGATACTCATTATGCAGAAAGAAGAGGAGAAAAAAACTCTAGCTCCTGTAGACCCATGGGACAATTTTAATGAGTCTGATTTCAAAAACAAGAGAGCCTGTAAATGACTTGTTGGAAACCTAGTGCAAAAAAATCCTTTATACCCATATACTGTTAATTCTGCTTTTAAAAAAATCAACAGAACATGAGGACATTTTGTTCTTCCTGAAGGAACAAGACTTACAAGCAGATCTGCACGTCACAAATCTCATAACATTATTTTAGCCTCTCTTCCAATGAGACATAAGAGAGCCAGTAAGAGACACTGTTTATCCCCTGCCATCACCATCTTTAACAACAGCCACAAACATCTTGTTTTTTCCCTTTTCATCAGATTCAGCCCTTCTGATGTAGTCTCGAGATGCATGACTAGCCTTTACATTATGCACATGTGAATACACTTTAGTTTAAAACAAAAATCATCTAAAATATTTCTGATCAGCTGATTAATGTTCCAATGAGATTAGAAAATGCAATTCCAAGAGTTACTGAAGCAATATAAGCACAGAAGTGCAAGACTTGCACTGAGACAATAATACTGTGGCACTGTGTACAGCCTCTTCTCTGGTGGCTTCAAGGGCTGGCATAGAATTTAATTTTTCATTTAAAAAATTAAACTGCTAAACATCAGGGTTGCAAATAAATTTTCTGAATAAGCACCAATAGTGTGAGTCTGTAAACAGACAGATTGAATCAAAAGCACCAAGATTGCTATGAATGCACCATTTATTTCAATGACATGTTGAATCTGAAACCCAAAGATAAGTTCCATGTGAAAAATGTTAACTATTTCTTTGCTGATCATTTTGGTAGAAACTCCTTTGGGATGGGTAGTAGATTTTGAGTAGGGTAACATGCCAGAATTCTTCTAAATGGTCCTGGGGGGAAATTATGGATAAGATGGTCCCTTCCTTACTCATACCTGGACTCCTACAATCTCTTGCTCTGACACACCCCCTCTATAACTTTCCTCTTTCTCTCATCCCAACACCTACAATTATACCTAATTAAACTGAATTTCAGAAGATATCAGAAAGCAGTTTAAAAATCATGCAGAGCATATATATGCTATACCTAGGAGTGGATGTGTGTGATGCAGAAAAATTGTCTATGATTTAATGTTATTAAGACCTGGGACATGTAAATATAAAGTAATTGTTTTGATTGTTTAAATTTCTAATTTTAGAGTACATTTTGATAACTGTTACTGACAAATTAAACACTTATTGGCACAAGCTTGACTGACCTGAAAGAGTTCTGTATTAATGATCCATGTTTAGAGAAAATTATTCTCCAGAATAGTGGAATAGATTTGATCCTGAAGTGAAGACAAGTCACAACCAAGTTTTAGCAGTTTTCTTGACTTCTGCAATAAATCAAAGCTCCAATAAAGTTAATCAACATGATGTGGTCCCATGTTCTCTGCAACCCTGAGCTGTTTGGGATTAGCAACAGTGGTATGATTGCTTTGTAACTGGTAACAAGCATGGTATATTTTATAGTATAGATGGGACCAACATCTTGCCCTTCCTCTATGGATCCCTCTACTTCAATTACTCACTACTCCATTCTCCTCATAACCACTCTCATGCTCCTGCTCTCTTCCCTTTTGGATGTCTTCTTTCTTCTGCAGTCTTTCACTCTTAGTGGCCTTGGCACCCTCCCTCTGACTTTCTTCCTGGACTCAAGTCCCTTGGGTCTTTGTTCTCCTCGATCTCAATCTTTTCAGGTCCCTTTCTCAATAAATATCCCATTTCTTTTCTCCTTTAGGGAATTGCGCTCCTTTCTCCCCACTACTTTTCCTTCTTGTGTCCTCAACCACCTACTATTTGGCACACAAAGACCTCAAATACCTACCTGTCCCCTTGCAGTCCACAGACATGCATACACACATAAATACATACTGCCTTGCTCCATCTGCCTCTGCAACCTGCATCCCCAGGTGGCTCCTCCTTGGCACACACTCAGCCAGTCAAGAGCTGTCTCTTCCGTTCATCTCTCTTTGAACTGAGAACAGTGAGAGGAGGTAACCAGCGTGGTAAACAGAAGAGCCTGCTCTTGTGGCTGTAGTGAGGGAGAGGCAACTACCCAGCAACCCATGTTCGTAGGAGGCCAGAAGAGTAGATATTTATTATTGTAAAGGCTGCTTGCTTTAACCAAGTGCTGTGAAGAGTAAAAAGAAAGATAACACTCCCTACTTCCTTTCTGTGGTAAAAAGCTGAATTTCCCCAACCTTCAGCTGTAAACAACCCCTTCCCCACACAGCATCCTGCTCCCTCTATACCTACAGCCCCCTCCACATGCACGATACTCATAACCTTTTTCACACTCCAGTACCTACAGTCTCTCCACTCACACTGTGATGCCAACAATTTATTCCTTCTCTTACAACCTTGGGGGCTGGAAAGGTGCAAATTAATTGCTGGGTGGGGGGATGGGCAGGTGTGTGTGTATGTGGGGGGAAATACAGAATTAATTAATTGATTAGAGTTTTGGAAGAAGCTGGAAGCTCCACATCACCAGGCCATCAGTGCAAGCGCCTGAAGCAGGGGCCAGAATCAATTTCCTCTATAAATGTGGGAAAGATCCATGCAATTACTGGGGGTAAGCAGCAGGGGTTCAAAGATCAAAAACCAAAACACACCATGGAACCTTTTTTGAAAATCTCATGCTGTTCATGGTCTGACTCATGAATTTTGCACCTTTGGGACTGGTGATCCTGTAACGCTGTGTTATAATTGGGTCCCCTGGCATAGTAGAATGCATAGTAAGGCAGGGACAGTGGCTGGTAGGGGAGCCCAGGCCCTCCCATTCCATCAGGCTCCAACCCAGAGCCTTTTGAGGGCAATCAATGATCTGACAGCCAGGGGCACTTAAGGCTGCCCTCCCTGGGCCACTTCCTACCACCTCCCTGCAATTGTCCTAAGGGTAAGATAGTGTGAAGAGTGTCCATTCACCAAAAGGGGCCTTCCAGCAGCTGTGCAACCTGGGAGCTTCCTTTCTCTCAGGATGGCAACTGCCTTCTCCTGTGGTGTGGGCCTCCCTCTTGGGCCAGATCAGGCTTAGAGCTTTCCCCTACTGGGGTAGTCCAAACAAAACAAAGGGAATTAACACAACCCAGAATTCGTATGAGAGAGATTGGGGAATGCTTCCCTATCAGACTCTCTCTGTAGCAGGACTTCCCTTCCCTTCCCTCAAGGAAGGACCTTTGGACAGTTGTAACAAATTCTGCTGTTCCTTCAGCTCTCCTCTGTTGGAGTTACAGGGTCTGCTTTCTTTCCTGGTTTACCACCAAGTGAGCTGTTCTCCTGCCTTTTAACTCCTCCTCCAGCTAGTGCTAGTGCCTAGTATGGGGTTTGTACACCACACCACATCTTCCTTCCTCCTTCTTTTCCCCATTCTCCTCCTCCCATTCTCTTAGGTCTCCTCACTTTCTCCTGCAGTTCCTCTCACTTTCTTCCCCAGTCTCCCCTCGCATCCGGTTCCTCATGCTTCTCCCCCATCATGCCCCTCTTCTGCCCTCCCTCCCCTAATATACCTTCTCTTCTGAGCCTCACATATCTCTCTCCTCGTAGTACCTGCTGTTCACTTCCGATCTCAGCTCCTCCTTCCTGCCCCCATGGCCACTTCACCTTTAGCACACCCACAGCAGCCCTTCTCTGACTCTGCTCTCCGGAGACAGTCCCCTGCTGCCGGAGACACTGAGAAGGAAGTAGCAGCACAGTAACCTATGTTTGCAAGACAGCATAGTAGTAAATCTGAGAAATGTGCTTGGGGCAAAGAGCTGAGTTTGGGACAACTGTGAAGAGCACATGGGGAGGCAAGGACAAGCCTTATTTCACACCTTGCATCATGATAGCTACGATTTGTCCTCACAGCCCACCACCTACCACCTCCCCCATCACAGCCCAGCACCTATAAGTGCTTCTCTCAGTGGAGCTACGCTATTATGCCAGCTGAAGTCCTTGACCTCTTTTCCTACCCAACACCTATCCTTTCTGTTCATTCCCATTATCTACAACCTCTCCTCTTCACACCTTGCCATCTACAACCTCCCGTCCTCATCCATCTCCCACACACATACACACTGACAGCTATATGCACCTCAACACCTACATACACCCTGCGATTTTCTCGCCAAACCCCATGATTTCCTAGTCCTGAATACTTCACACTAAAGTCACTTTCAGCACCAAGCTGCCAGTCAGCACCCTTCCCTTCACCTCCACCATGCTCCAGCCAGCCACAGTCTCCACGCAGTAACAGCAACTTCTCCAAGTCACTTCTCTTCCCTGGCTGCATCATCTATTTTCCTGTTCTGAGCCTTTACTCTTCATAGTCACTCCCCCCTACTTGTCACCCTACTACTGTTGGCCACTGAGTCTGAGGGGGGGCCACTAGCAGTGCGAGAGAGTACATTCTGGTTGGGCTCCCTCTCAACCTCTTACTTCCCTGGCACTTCCTAGTAGAGATGTGTGGTTTGCTGAAAATTCAAAAAAAAAGTTGAGTAAAAATAAAATAACTTTGCATTAAACCATAAACATTTGTTAAAAAAATGGTGAATTAATATATATATATTTACTTGCAAAAATCACTTTGTGGATCAAACAAAATAGTTCATTTGACTTGAAACAAAATGTTTCTTTTTGATTTTGAATTAAAAAGCTTAAAAAAATTAACTAAAATTAAAGGAAATTTTAAAATGAAAATTCATTTCAACCTGAAAAATTAAAATGTTTCATTCAGAAAATGAGAACCAAAACATTTTGGTTTTTTTAGGGTTTTTGTTTGTTTTGGCTTTGGGTTTTTTGTTTTTTGTTTTTTTTTTACTGAAACAATTCTGCAAAATTGACACATTTGCAAAATGTTTTGGAGTCACCAATCTATATTTGTTGCCGGAAAAAAAGCTTTGGTCAGAAATTTTCACCCAGCTCCACTTCCTACTCTAAGGCAGCTTGCCAATGAATTGCCTGTGCCACTCAAAGCTTGGCATTCCCTCCCCATCCACCTCCCTTAACTAATTGCTGCTGCTGCAGCGTACAAGGAGCACTCAGTTCTTCATGCTGGGCCTGGCAAAAAAGCACTCTGAGAGAGAGACAGCCTCCATATAGGTGAATGCAGTAAAATGTGTTTTGTAGACTTCATTCTCACAGAAAATTGAATGTAAAGTGTGGTGATGGGTCATTATTTTTCTATTCTAAAACATATGTATCATAACACATATCTTTTTCCATAAAGAGAATTGATACACTGATTGTGATCTGTTTTGTTTTCTCTAATGCACCTAACATTAATTGGGCTTTAGCTGAACTGAAATGAGAACTGTAATAAATGAGGAAATAATAAATACTACAAACTATATATGTGTTATTGACATGCCTTCAGAAAGATAACAGAGGAAATTTATACCAATTTCTTTTTACATATTGATTGCTGCTTCTCTCTTGACCGGAAGAGACCAAAGAGATTAGTTCCATGATGACTTGTCTTGCTGCAAACTAAGGGCAAGCTAACATCAAAAGAGACTTACACCAAGCAGGCTGAAGTCATTTTTCTTGACAGCTCTAGTATGAGAGAGATCTGACATTAACTGTGGATCAGCCTCTAATGTTTATAAACAATTATATTTTTAAATCAATTGTCTTAGTTCTGGTCCAATTTTAGCATGCCTGAGTCCATAATGGAATGTAATTGAGGCTCTCTTTCTCTCATAGAAGATTTTGCCTATCATAGCAGGCTGAAAGGGCAGGGCTAGTACTAGAGATACCATGTTGTTATTTTAATCCTTGAACAAATCTAACTAATTCTCTCTCTGCTATTCTGCCTCTACAGTTATTTCAAACAGAATTACCTGGAAAAGGGATACGTTCTTAGACATGTTTTCAACTATCTAGTCTCAGCACAGCAAGAAGCAATATCAAGAGGTAAAAGATTCGCCTTCCTTTTCTTTGAGTGGCTGCCAACAGTAAGAACCAAGTAATTCCGTGTTTTCTTCCTGCTATTTAGTCTCAGGCTTGAAAAGAGACGTACAATATGGTATAAACCCTAGGAAAATCAATCACTATATTGTTGCTGTAAGGACACAAACGGTATGTTATTAAAGAAGCACACAATTAATCAATAGTGATTTTGAAATATTTTCTTATTTACAATTGCTTTTGTAAATATGTACAGATTGGTGATTAAATTATTAGCATATTTTTATTTGGTAAAAAACCTGACATTTCTGTAAACAAGAAAAGGGGAGAATGGTTACAAATAGCAGGGAAAGACAGTGGTTTGGATAGGCTGGTTGCTGAAAGTTAAGTACATAAATCCTGCAGTGAGATTGGGTAGAGCGGTGCCCACCTGGGGGCAGCCTCGGTGTCATTCCATTACTTTTCCACCTCACACCAATCCTGCAGGCGACCAAATCAGTCCCTGCATCTCTATGAAGAAGCTCTAAGTCATGCAAGCAGGGAGCAGCTCCTTTGCTATCCATGGACAGTGGAACATATTGCATTCTGCTCCCAAACCCTTCCCATCCTGGAATGGGTGCTGGGGAGACCAGGAATGTCTAGCATAGAGCTGGCTATATCAGCATATACATCCCCTGTGCTGACAGAATCCTCCAGTACTGCCTTAAGGCAGCTTTAATTATACTTTGCACTATTGTGTGCTAAAAATAGAGTGTAGCCACAGCCTTAGGAGCAGTGGGAGGGGCTACCCGCCCCAAGCATGTATCCATCCAAGACCATAGGCACATACTCAGGGTGGCTAGCCTTTCCTGCTGCGGGCGCTGCCACAGCTATATGTCTCCTAAGCTGGGAATCGCAACCCCCAGCGTCAAGTTTAGACATACCTTAAATTGATGTGGCTGTCAGCTTCCTTGGATGTGCACTGGGAACCCAACAAAGGATTTTCCACATTGAAAACTCCGATTTTGAAATCCTGGATATTACTCTGTTTGTGCTCTTTATTTCCTTTATAACACTGCCTGTTACTTCCTCACTGGGTTTCCCTAGGGTAATGTAATATTACTTTCTCTGTTTATAGGGGTAGTAGTGCAACTTCATTTTTTCATAATTTGTTAACTGTGCAAATAAACAAACCCACAAACTAATACACTTCAACCAAAAGCTAATAGACATGCTTTAATACTAATAGCCTGAGTTTTATTTGGCTGTCAGTCATCTCCATTAAGCCTAGTAATAGGCAGGAAGAAAGTAAAACTTCTACAAATTTTCTAATGGAATTTAGTGTAGATGAAAAAGCACTCAATGTATACAGACTTAAGCTTTTGATTCCTGGAGCGCCTTTCCTCTGAGGATCAAGAAGCACTTCACAAACAAATGTTCAAGAGTTAAAGTTCCCTAACGCTGCTCTAACTTACATATTATTGTCCCCATTTCCTTTTCACAAATACAAAAACTGAGGCTCAGTATGATTAAGTGACTTGCCTAAAGATCACACAGCAAGCCAGCAGGGGAACAGAGAATAAAGCCCAAGTCTTCTAACTTCCAGTCCTGTGTTTTAATTACAGGGTTGATTCCTCCAAAGTTCTGACATATTTATGCATCCAACGAAGTGGGTATTAACCCACGAAAGCTCATGCTCCAATACATCTGTCAGTCTATAAGGTGCCACAGGACTCTTTGCTGCTATTTAAAAAATGTTTCTGCAGATTTTTCTTGACTTTATTTAAGAATAAGTCTCTCAAGCATCATCCTGTATGGAAATAAGATAGATGCAATATGCAAATAGTTTTCTTGCATGTTTTCTGTAGAATTTTATCCTTCCACTGTGAATGAGGTCGGCCTGGCTTTGTGGTTAGAATCTTTGGTTTTGAATATAAATCATGTGCTTCATCTCTTTATTAAATCATAAAATAGTATAAAAATGCTAGCAAGCTATATTCTAATATATATTAGAATACATATGAGAAACAGATTTCAGAAGTCAGTCATCTATATTTTTCCGTAACCAATCAGTAAATCTGGCTATGAATTTTCTCCTTTCCTTATTTGCAAACTTTGCAAACTGCAGTGTTTCAGTAGTAGCAATCTGTAGATCCTTGTCCAGAGTAGTATTGTAAAAAAGCTGCAACTAAAAAAATACATAAAGTTAGTCTACAGAGTACTTTGAGTGGAAAAATTGAGTGCACTTTCAACAGATGTCTTAGACAGAACTAACTGTCTAGATAAGAGCTTGTTTTTTACATTTAGGGTTTAAATTTACATTTAAGGTGCAATCCTGATCTCACTGAAATCAATGGGAGTTTTGCATTTGACATCAATGGAGCCAGAATGTGACACTTAAACCTTTAGTTTAGGAAGGTGCCTACTCTGCAAAGCTCCTATACTGTGGCTTAAATGTTCGAAAGTGACAAGTGATTTGGGGGTCAGAAATTGGGATACCTTAAAGGGGATGATTTTCAGAGTGGGAGTGCCCAGCACTGCAGAAAATTGAGCTCCTTAAAGATGAAAGTAGGAACTCTGGCTTCTGCAGATCTTTGAGGCTTCACTGGCCTGGCACCTTCTTTTCTCTTTCAAAATAGTTCATACCTATAGTTACAGACAGCAGAGTTCTGGGGTAAGAGTCTGTGCTGTGCCTCTTAGAAGCGCAGCATAGAACACACAGCCCAGAGGAAGGGGGTTAAGGTGGCTTTAAAGCACTTTTATGCCCTCCTGATCTTGGGTAAGTCTGTGGGCTGGAGGGGCACCCAGTGTAACTTATAGGCTTACCAAAACACGTGTGACTTTACTGCAGGATAAATAATGCCTGTTAGCTATCCTGCTGTAAAATCCTAGCACAGACAAGGTGCTGTAGTCTTACCACTTGGTAAACTCGGTGAAGTCCACCAGAGGCCAGGGTATAATGCTGACCTTGCCTAGCTCCTCATGGTAACAATGTCAGTGCCTTGTCTCCACTAGGATTTTACAGTGGGATAGTAAAGAGCATTAGTCATTCTGCTGTAAACCCCCCCACACACTTTTGTTGCAAGGAAGACATGGCCTAAGTCAGTTTCTCAAATGTGGTCGCCAGGGGCTTTTCTTGCGGCCACAGCCTCCTAGGCAGTGATTTGGGAGGTGGAGCGAGGGCAAAGCAGCGGCTCCTCCCTAGGGGCCACCAGCAGTGGTTGGGTCCTGCCCCACTCTGGAGACACACAAGCTGGAGGAGCAGTCAGTCAGTGAGATCTCCATGTTCCCAAGGGTGGTGGAGTTGGGCTTCAGCCCTGGGGTGGCAGAGAGCAGGCTCCAGCTACAGGACTTTGGGCTCTGTCCCCAGGTGCTGTCCCCTGAGTGTGGGGCTTTGGGCTCCATTCCCTGGCTGTACGGTGGTGGGCTCTGGCCCTGAGTTCACCCCCCGCCATTATCTCTGGCCCCCGCTGCTTCCTCCAGTCCCCATTGCCCCTGGCCCCCATTGCCTCTGTAGCCACCTCCCCATCCAGGGCTTACTTTGTCCCTGGGCTTGCAGGGGCTGAGTAAGCCTGCTGTGAAAAGTGATATTAACAAACATACAAATATCACTTTTCAGAGCAGACTTACTTACAGCTAGCAAGTCTTAAAAAAAACCAAAAAGCAAAAGAAATAAGAAAAAAAGACAAAAACATTCAAAGCACCTTATTTGTGTTGCTATTCTGTTAGGTCCAGTAAAGAATAAATAACTGTACATTATTTTTATTATTGAGTCTGGAAAAAACAAAACCCTTACATAGATAAATTACAATGCTTTGGACATGGCTGTGTGCATATCTGTTTGTTTTTCCTAAAGTTAATTACGTATTTTAGGAAAAATTGTCAAAGCGGCCACCAGCAAGAGTTGGTGGCCACATTCTGAGGCCACTAAAAATTTTGCTGTGAGAACATGTGGCCTAAGATATGGTAGCCTCCAAGGGAGCCTCTGGGTCTGAGCTCGGGTGGCTAGCTCGGTCTCCACTGAAGCCACAACCTCCACACTGCTATTTTTAGCTACCTCTAGCCACTCTAGTGCAAGTCTGTCTACCTGGGCTGGGAGGCATGCTGGGGGTCCCCTTCACACCACAGCACCACTTCTCAGCATAAAGAAGCCAGAGCAAGGAGCTCTATCCAGATGTATAACATTTTAGACATCAGCTTTAGACACCAGCTCCCATGGTACAACTAGAAACAGCTATGATTTATAACTTGGGCTGGTTTTAATTTTTTAGACTAGCCTATGCACGAGATCTATGGACATCTACCTAAACAGTGGTAGAAATGTTGCAAAAAAGAGAGAGGGGAGAGGCATTTGTAGGCTAGAAAGATCCGAAAAGGCTTTAGTCTGCAGCCATGAATGTAAGATGGAGTCAAATTTAATTTCTTTGAACTACTAATTTCCTGAATGGTTTTACTTGTACATTTCTGGAAAATACAATATTTATGAGTTTGTCCACTCTAGGACTTTTTCCCTGGAATAATTTCCCACCATTACAGCAGCTCCACTGGTGGCAGTAAAAGTGGTCGTACAATCCTAGATTAGGCTTCTGGCAGGCACTGACATTTTAATCATCATGTCATCTCAGTCTGTTCACAGCAGCTCTACACAGCATGTTGTTAAAAACATCAGCAGCTACTATTGCCCTGACTACACAATTTAGGGTAACCAGACATTTTGATATTAGGGCCTTTTTTTTTAATACAGGCAACTCTACACCTTGAAAAAAAAAAAAGGTGTCCTGATTTTTCACACTTGGTGTCTGGTCTCCCTAACACCATTGTTCCCAGAGTTGCTCCTACCAACTGAGCTGCTAGCATTGGTGGAAATTTTCACAGGCGGGAGGGGAAGGAGAAGCCTACAGTAGACAAGGATTAGGAGTAAATGCTGTCATTTTTGTTACAATCAATATTTATTTTTATGCCTAACAAAAAATTTAAACTCTGTTTTAACTGAAAAGCTAACTGCAACTTTAAAATTCCTCTGCAGTGAAATTATATTATGTATACATGTAAATACATTATAGGGGAGGTTGCTAGTTCCGCCTGTTAAAAAAGGTTCCCAGTGCCTGCTTTCAGTTGCTTAGAAGTTGGTAAAACCTTAATAGTTTAGGCTGAAATTTTCCATGTTCTGAGTCTGCCTCAGACTGAATTTTTTGGAAAATTTCATCCAAAATTGTTTAGCTGTTTCAAAGAATGAGGCTAGGGAAAAATACATTATTTTCCCCATGTTAAACATTTCTAACAACCTTTTTTTTAAAACAGTCCTAGTGCCCTCAAGCTTTGGAACAGAGACTTGAAATTTGGCAGAGTGATCTTTATGTCACAGATGTGCCTTTTGCTGTCCCCATGAAAATCCACTCAGATAAAGCCAAATTATAAGCCTTTGGGGGCAGCAGGGAATCAGATGGCATATGCTCAGTAGATACTTCTTTGATTATAGCAGTTAACTCTCCAAAGATTGTGCCTGCTCGAGCCTCTCACAGCTCCTACCTGTAACCAGACGGTTCATGTGGCATCCCACAGAGCTAATAAGCATGCTCCAGCCTAGGGCTACAGGGGCCAAGCCAACCTTTCCCTCTAATAGCCAGGCACCACAACTGAGAGCAGGAAACCTGTCTCTCTTTTGGCATCAATGGCCCTCTGCTGGGCTCAGGAAGCCATCTGATCCAAATGCACAGGGGACAAAAGCTAGACCCAAGGAAGGAATGGAAGTAGACTGGCACAAGGAGTCTGGTGAGACTGGGACTGGAATAGGGAAAGAAACTGTGATTGGGAATTGGTGGGGAGACTGAAAGTAGTTGAACAAAGGGACTGGGTCTAAGAGCTGGAAAAGGCAAGGACAGGTTGGGTGGGGAGGCTGGGAGCTCAGGGGAGGATGCTGTGATTGGTTGGGCAATGAGACTGGGAGCTGGAGATTGGTTAGGCAGGGAGGCTGGGATTGGGAGCTGGGCAGGGGAGCAGAAGCAAGGCAAGGAAACTGAGACTGGGGGCCCGAGGGAGGAGAGGCAGGGTAGGTCTGGTTGGGTTGTTTGAATGGGATTAAAACCTTAGGAGGGGGGAGACAAGAGGCTAGAGTTGGGAGCCAGGGATAGGGAAGAGAGGTGGAGCAAGGAGAATGGGAGTGCAGTTGGAGAGAAGAAGTTGGGATTGGTTGGACAAGGAGACTGGGAGCCAGGCGGAATGGGTTGGGCAAGAAGACTGCCACAGGGACCCAGGGGAGACTGCCACAATCATTTGTGCAAACACTCACTCATGCAGTGGTGACTAACTACCATTTGCACATGCATTCCTCTGATGGGGGGAGGAGGGGTGAAACTCTGGGTGCACATCTGTAAGTTTATTTCTTGTGCATTTTTAACATCGACAGACCCTGGTCGTCAGCAGGTGGGACTGAACCTGGGACTTCTGGAGCTTAGTGCGTGAGCCTCTACCCCATGAGCTAAAAGTCAAATGACTGTTAGCTAAGGCTGTAGACTCATTTAACTCTCTCTAAGTGGTCTCAGTGCCACTAGATGGGACAGAACACCACACCCAGGAGGTGTGTGGGTTACACATGGTTGTAACCTTTTTAAAATCACTGATCTCTGAGCAGAGCTGCAATGTGGGAGGAGGCTTAGGGGACCCAGGCTTGCCTTTGGACCCTGACTGGAGTTGGAAATTTGGCCCTGCTGTCCCCACCCTCAATCAGGATTGAAGGGTGGCCAGGCCAAATTTGAGTTGTTCTGTGACACAGTGCACCTACTTGGCTCTCCCATCTTTGCAGTCCTTTTGGTGCCTATGGGCATTAGGCAGCCCCATTCCCCAGGGAGAAGTGGAGCAGGGGGCACTGGACACTCCCAGGAAAGTTAGAGGATTAGATCTGTGCTTTTGGTGCTTCCTTGAGAAGCTGATATGAAGGAAGAGAATGAGGACAAGGGCTCCCACGACAGTTTGCCTGCTGATGAGGATGGTACCTCACTGAGTAAGAGCACGGGGCTGGGTACAAGGGAGAGAACTTGGAGCTGGGGCATGGAAATATGGGGGGAAAGCACAGGGCTGGGTGTGGGGCAGTAGGAGGGGTTTGTGTGTAGAGCTAGGTGCAGGAGGGAGAAACAGGTCTGGGTGAAGAGGCAGTGAGGGATTTGGGCTGGGTACATTAGGAAAATTCTGGTTGCACGCCTATCTCTATGTTTCAACAAAAACCATAATGAGTTTCCATATATTTATTCAATACATTTCATGCTTTCCTTTTCTTTTTAATAAATATGTAATTAAAAAAACTCTTTACAAATTGACAGCAAGGTTTAAATTAGTTATTTATCGAACGGCATATAAGTAACTTACTTCTTGGATCTGTAAGTCTGTATTGACAAAGTTTTCCATAACTCCCAATAATTTCTGAAGTATTCCATTCCTATGCCTATAAAGTAATAGAAATATCAGTCAGGAAGAGAAGCATTTTGATAATATCTTGGTAAATATGCCATCAGCCTGCGTTCCTCTTCTGCAAGCATATTCGCCAAGCCTAATCTATTATTATGTTGAAACTATTGTCTAAACTGAAATTTAGGAATCTGAGTTCTCTCCTGCCCCCCCCCCCCTTATTTTAAGAAATATTCTCAGAGTTTAAATTAGTGAGGCAGATATCTATGCTGGATGCAGAGTGCAGTTTACAAATAATTTTCTTTTCTGTAAAAGATTTGCTGTCAATCTAGAGTAAATAGACAGGAATCATCTGACTTGTCTAATCAGGTAAACTCTGCCATTTTTACACAGCTAAAAATCATAATCAGGTTAGAAGAGACTAGAGAAATATGCTCATCCATTGTCAATCACATGCAAATAACCAGGTGCAAGAGTTTGCAGGAGGAAGAGAAATATCAATGTCTTGAATCAGAGCCATGGCATATTGTGATATAAAAGATACTAGGGACTCTATCCAGGCCTGGAGTAAGCAGGTTAAATAATCATTTAATTCAACGGGAGTTATGCCCCTTCATCATTTGGCCTGATAGGATTAAAATGTAGTTTCAGGTATCTCAGTGTTTTCTTATTGGCAGTGGTTTCATTTGAAAGTAATGGACCAGATTCACAGCAGGTTTCACATAAGTATAACTGTGCAGTGATCCACAGTGGCACAAATTCTGCCAGGGGACAGGTTGTGGTGGCAAAAGCTGCCACAACTGGCCCTAAACTGGGTTATCTTTAGGGGCTAAGTTATGTTGCACACACACAAAATCAAATGGCTGCTCTGTTATACCACAGTAATGGTCCTGCTGGGACCATTCTGTCAGCCAGGGTTAGCAGGAGTGCAAGATGATATAACCACATCCCACCCCACTGTTGTTCCACCTCCTATGCTGGGGAGGCTAGGAGCACATGGGGTAGATGAAGTTATCCCAGCTTTATGCCATACAGGATTCCCCTATGATCTAACATTTCCAAATAAGAATGCGTTTTCTTACTATATAAAAACTGACTGCATGTTTGCCATACAATTTGTCCCAGGCTTTACTCTGTAAAGAGGCTGAACTGGAAAGTTTCATATTCATACACAGGAAGCCTGTGTGTCTTAAACCATTATATTGATAGCCTTGATAAACTCAGGATGGATCAAACTAAAGAGCAATAGCATTTTCCATCTGAAAGTTTGGATGGAGGGCCATCAGGGAGCCGGGGAAGCTCCCGGAACTGGTTACAGCTGGTGAGGACAAGCTCTAACTTATACAAGTGGCATAAAGTCCTTAAATGACTGCAGAACAATGGAGTATCAGCATAGCAGTGCTATGCTCTATCATGTCTCTTCTGTCCCCACCCTCACCCCCAATATACTCCCTCCATCTCCTGACATGCCCCCCATTCCTCCCATGTAATCTGATCCAAGAGTGTTCCTGCCCACTTACCCTTTCCCCCATGTCTGACCACTCTTCAAACCTCCTCTGTTCATTCTCCTTGCTTCCAGAATCATACCACATACATACTAATCCTTTCTTTTTTATCTGCCCCCAACATCTCACTCCTAGATGACCAGCCATTCTCCTGCCACAATATCCGGGTCATACCCTTTCCTACTCTTACCAATGAGTTATAGGATCCAACTACCTTCCAGTGCTTCCAATTTAAATATCTGTGTTGTATGGAGTATATAGAACTCTGGAATACACCAGATTGCATGCTATTTAACAATAAGAAAAACCTCACATGTTTATAATGTTTTCGCCACAAAGCACTTTATAAGGTTGCACTGTGAGTCAGATTTTTAAATACTCACCATCTTACAGTTGAGGCCAGATTTTCAAAAAGCTCAGCTCCCATTTAGTCACCAAAATAGGGCCCAGATTTTTTAAAGCGGGTCAATATCCCTTAACTCCCATTGAGACACTTACGGGGGGACACATACTTCTGCTGAGCTCTTTGAAAATCCAGCCACTTATTTTGGTGCCTTAATGAAAGCTGAGCCCTTCTGATATTCTAGCCTTTTTATGTAGGAATCACTTAGACCACCATGGAAATGCAGGCACCTCTGGAGTAGAACATCTGCCACTGGGCTCTACAGCTCAAACTTAAGGTAGAGAAGAGAGTCAGAGAAACAACTGCAGAAATAAAGATGAATGACATAATTTGGTTGCTTACCATACCTTTCATTTAAAAGTAGCCAATTTTCTGTTACAAATTCCCATGCTATCCGTTGGCCAAGCTCAGTAGCTGCCACATTTGAAATGACTATGGATATATTATCAGAAGACAGTAATGAATTGTTGAGTGAGTACTGCAAATATCTGTTGGAAACATAGAATAAAAATATTATTATTTAGAATACAAACATTGACCTTTTGAGCTGCCTGTATTGTTAGAGTATCATGTTTAATATAAATATTAACCTTTCATTACTTACTAACTTTACATTCTCAATGCAGAAAAAGTGTTGCACAGGGTATGGACATATTCATTTTCCTTATCTTTGCACTCCTCAGAAAATGTTAGGGGCAAATTATCCCTTCCACAGAAAAAAACAATGGACTCATCCTGTCAGGAGCAAGGTTGGTGTCTGCCCTCCTTCAGAGATAGCAGGCCCCTTCATAGAATCATAGATTATTAGGGCTGGAAGGGACTTTAAGAGATCATTTAGTCCAACCCCCTGCTCAAAGCAGGACTATCCACAAATTGTTCCCACCAAGGATTGAACTCACAACCTTGGGTTCAGCAGGCCAATACTCAAACCACTGAGCTATCCCTCCCCCCTGTCCCATCAAGATACCCAGGAGATGTGTGGCATTTCTGTTAAGTCCCTAGTGCCTAAGGAATGCTTCCTACCCTCCAGAGCAACATGACTGCCAAAGAAGCTGCATTCTCAGAGGCTCTCCACTGGTAGCTGCCACATGCACAGGTGCATAAGGCAGGCGCAGGTCACCTGAATTTTCTCTGGCTGCACACCAGAGACAGGATTGTTAACTAATTTCTAACTGCAGAATATTTACTCTTTGTGAGACAGAATGAGCCCATTTTGACTTTCCTCTTCCTAAGTGACTTTGCAGACTGCCATTTGGCAAAATGCATTGGAGTCTCACTCTCTCAGGCACAGGGAGGAGAGGGTCATCAGGGAGTCAGGGGAAGCTCCTGGAACGGGTTAGAGCTGGTGAGGACAAGCTCTAACTTACAAAAGTGGCATAAGGTCCTTAAATGACCACAGAACAGTGGAGCATCAGCATAGCAGTGCTCTGCTCTATCATGTCTTTTCTGTTCCTACCCTCACCTTTAACATACTCTCTCCATCTCCTGACATGCCCTCCATGCCAGAGGAGCGGCTGCCAGAGTAGGCAGCTATGCTGCCTCTGCAAGCTTTGTATCAGTGGAGTTTACCCCAATAAGAGAGAGATGCTGTGCTTGCCTGTCTATCTTGTGCTTCTCAGTGGTGCAAAGTGGACATAAACGATCACAGAATCCAGATTCACTATATTTTTACTTATAAACTAAGCAGATTTTCTTTGACTCCATTGAGAAATAATAATGATGGTAATTATGGACTCAATAATGCAATGTTTATAAAGCCATTTTTAGGAGTAGCACTGCACTTTAAACAATGGATAACTTATTATTGAATTAATATCTATTTTTGCCCTTAAAACCAAGAAATTAGTGATTTACTGTTAAATACATTAAAAATATGATTTGATCAAAGTCACCTGTAAAGCAACCATGACTCTCTGGTGCAACTCATGGCAAAGAGCATTATATCCTTATCTATTCCTGTGGAATTATGATGCTTATACATTTTCCATGCGAAGTCCCATTCTTTATCACTTCCCATTGCAACACCATAACAACAGATTGTTCTTTTAATAGTAAAGGGAATCCTGTAAAATAGAATAATAGTTGTTGACACCATATTGCTATAAAATGAAAACAAGCAGCAGAAAGTTATATATTATGTTCACCAATCACAATCTAAAATACTCACAACAGAGCACTAAGCACAGAACAAAAATCTGAAAAGCAACTAGATTTGAGGACTGCATTTTTACATTTATTATTCAAGCATTACCACAACAGTGATGCTTCAAGGTGAACTGAATAGCTTTTTTAATATAGCTGGGCAAATAGTTCATATTAGCCAACGTAATTAACACCCTTGTGTCACATCACAATATGGTGATGTCACATCCTAATATGATGACATTTGCATGAAAACACCATCTCAGAAAGGCCTTTTGGAAGGGCCTATCCCAGCAGTGCACGTGATAAGAAAACACTTTCCATTTCAAGAAGAGTGTCATATGTTTCGAGAATGCAAGATGAAGAAAGAGAATGGTCCCCTCTCCTTGCAGCAGATTGTCTCCCATTATCCACACTTCAGAGGGTGGTACCTACAAAGTGATGAAGAATTTTGCAAAAAAACCCAAATCCAAAACACCTTTGGGCTCACCTACTGCTACCATTTTACATGCTGAGACCAGAGTGAAAATGTTTGTGTTTCTTCTGCAACAGTCAAAAGTGTCACTAACCCTAAAACAGCACAGGGTGGTAAATCTTTTTGGTGTTAGCAATATTAACTATTCTACTGAAATAATAACATATCATACATGTGAGGATCTCTATGCTCTTTACAAACATTTTATATCAACTGGATTTTTTGGTTGATTCCCTATGGCAGGAAGGGGCCCACTGACAGAAGACTCTGAACATTCTATTTACCTAATGTCTCTGTATTAAATTACTTACCATTAAAACTAGCATAGTCTTTTTTAAATTTCATTTCCTTGTTCTAAAAGAATAGGGCAAAACAGAAAAAAGGAACACCATGGACAGGAAAATAACTGAGGAGAAACAATGGGGCAGGGAACCTAGTTCTGGCATGATAGAGTTATATCATTTTGTTTTACACAACTCCATGACTTTGCACCTCAACCATTCTGAAAATGCAGGAGGGGGGAGGGGAGTCTATCTAGAGCACTATACACATGTGCAGCACACAGCTCTGTAGATCTGCAATGCAACTCAGTTCTCCACTGCCACAGGGAATAGGTTAGGTCCATATTGCTCCCATGAGTAAAAGAAAGAAAAACCTGGAAGATATTGGCTGGTGGCTGTGGGAAGAGGGGAGCAGGGGCTCCACAGCATGCTCTTTCCACAGATCCTATAAACCCATTTCCCCAAGTCCACTTGATTGGAGCTCCAGGGGTCAGGAGGAAGTGTGCCTAGACAGAAAGGGATCAGGAGTCAGTTGCTCTCCATAGCAATATCCTCTTTCAAGCCTGTGGGGATGTCACTATGGAAGATAATGACATTGTCAGCCTATGGCAGAATGACTGCATTGTGGAAGAAAAGGAACTTGGGGGGGTAGCATGAATGCACTGTGTCAGCACCCAAAAGGATTCCTCTGCAGCTCTTGTGTCTGTTACAGGTTTGGTGTGTTTTCCAGTTCAGTGTGTAGAAAAATTGTCCCTCCCTAAATACTGATCAATCTGGAGGGGGGGCAGTGGGAAGAGATTCTTGAACTGAAATTTAGGGAGCTTCCTCACCCCATGCTATTTTTTCTCATTAAAACTTAGTAATGAACATATTTGAATCACTTATAGCTTCATAATTGCACTGGTTTTTCAAATATAGATGGCAGCCATTCCTTAGTGAGGACTTGCCATATGTGAAGATTTAAAGACTAGCTGTCATGTGAATTAACTGTGTGCAAAGAAAGAAAGGTCTTATTCATTATGAAATCAGAACAAGTATATTTTTTTCCACCTAACTCAAAAACGGAAACTCAAACTTTTGAAAAAGTGGGATTTTGGATTCAGACTAAGCATGGAAAGATGAATATTTCAAAAAATTTTGAATAAGACATTGATTTTGTCACAGAGGTCATGGAAATCATGACTTTGAATAAAGTCTGTGAAATCTTGGCAACGGCTATTAAAACAGATTTGATTCCTGCCCTGCTCCCCCAGCTGAGTGGCATTGTGACCTGATGCATGGGTTGCAGTGCCACTAGGTTTGAACCATCCAATTTCTGTCTCCATCTGTGGAGGGGTCGAGGTGCCAAGCCTGAGTGGTGCTGTAACCTAGTGCTCCAGATTGCAATGCCTGAAGTGGGGAGCCAGGCCCAGCCCCTTGGGACAGGAATTCCACTGTAGGTTAAGTGTGGGATGGGCTCACTCTACAACTTACGCCCAATTGTAGCCTCACCCTTATTAATAACCACAGCTGCTTTTGCTATTTAATAGCTTTTGTGTAGGTACATGTAGCAAGAAATACATTACTTGGTGATCCTCATCCTTCCATAATTTATTCTCCCCCACCCCTTTGCTGTGAAATTTACTACAAATTTCTGTGCCAAAATTGTAGCCTTAATTATGAACAACTGAAAACAGGAGATTATGATTAAAATCATCTTGCATCCTTAATTGCAGTATTTACAGCTAACATTACACAATAATAAGAATATTCTGTTTTGGATACTAAATAGTGAGTAACATTTTAAAGCTTTCAGTTTACCTTTAAAAGAAGTTATTATGAGGTCAGTCATTACAAAGCTACTTAACCCCCGCCCCACAAACTTTAATATAAATACTACAGGTTCAGCTGATTTAGCCATGTGATTATATGAACAAAGATTCAAATAACAGCCAACAACATTTTTGTTCACATTTATTAACTATACGATAACAGGTAAAATAAAAATAGAAAAAGGATAAGAATAATAAACAGAATATAGACTCACCAGTGCCAAAACTATCATAATTGCATAGAAAAACAAGAAAAGAGGGAGGGAAAGAGAAGTGAGAATTACAATATGCCATATGGGCTTTTCTGCAGTGAAATACTCTAACACGGTTTTGTTGACAAATATAGGCCATCTTTAGTTACATAAAAGTGCAACATGTATTTTTGATTTCAGTTTGTGAAATCCATTTAGGATGCTTCTGGATATGTTCTTATTGTGGATTTATTTGTTTTTACCATATTACACAGCCTTAATAAAAACCTACCAAAAATAAAACATTGTAACTTTCAAGTTTCCCCCACAGCAATGCCATATACAACTGTAAAATTTCCCACAATGATGCTATATGTCACCATTTAGACTACTGTTGAAGCTGTGAAAGTCACACAGTAACATATACAGTGTATGCAATGTAACAGAGTTAATGTCCCTGTGGGAACCTGCTTTTTAATTGCCTGTCTTTTCAGTCATTTACATTCTCAACCTTAATGTTGTATAGGGCAATGGATGTCATGGCAGACTGGTACTTCTGCATTGCTTATTAAAATCCTGCCTAGAACCTTGGTCCTGCCAACAGCATTCATGTGCTGCTTACACGCCCTCTTAGAAACCCATCGAAATCAATGACACTCCAATTTAGAGTAACCTTTTGCCTGATCAGGCCCTGGGTCTGTAATGGCTAAAAGCTGTTTACAATGAATACTGTAGTTGTTAAGCAGCACATATGAAATGATTTGGTATGGTCAAGTGTCCACATCACAAACAACCACCACAACTGGCAGCATTTGGCTCAGCTAAAGATTAAATGGGTGCAGACGATACCCAGAGGTTAGAACTGAGGCAAACTGACAGAGTGCTGAGGGATACTTCCACAGCCCAGTCTGCACTTGGCCTCTTTGGTGCTTAGACAGAGTTCAGTTTCCAGGGCAGTCAATCTGCATCCTTCATGAAAGTCAAGTTTACCTGAAAAAGCACTAAATATTATATCAGTTTAGGTTCTTACAATTTAGGTCTTGCCAATCTATACAGGAAGAAGAGAAGTACACAAGAAACCTTCCCTACACTGGCCTGTTAAATTTAAATCTGATTTACACATACATATCTATAATATTACAGTATCATTCTTACTCATTGTCAGGGTTCTCCATCCACTTAGTGTAAAGTTCAGAAGATAGGTTTAAACAGTCTTGGAGACCCAGCCAACATGCTGTATTAATAATTTTTTCCAAATGAATTCTTGAAGGGAAGTAAAAAAAGGACACATATTACACATTTTACATTATTCCAATGAATAATTTTTAACTATAACATAATTTTATCAAATTACACTGTATCTTGGGAAGTCATCTGCTAATAACAGCAGGTTCAATAATAAAAACATAACCAAATAGCAGTCTCATTGCACAGAGATGTTTGTAGTGATTAGCAAAGTTTAAATGTATTCTAGTCCCACCACAAACCTATCTGTCCATGTTTTTACACTGCACTTGCCACTGTGAGATCTGACTCTATCTTTATAACAGTCATGTCTCAGCAGACATGTTAAGGATTCAATGGCCATGCAAACTGAACTACCTCTATTCTTTAGAAGTGGTTCCTTTAGGTCAGCTCTGAGGTACAAAGGAGCAGGAGGACCTAGTTGCCCTGCTAATAGTTATGATGCAAAAATTCTATGAATAAATCAGGGATATAATGCTCTAGGGTGTTAAATCACGATCATTCTCTAGTACTAAATTTACTAACCCCCACCCCCCATCCTGATAAAACAGGCAACCCATCTTGCTGCTGCTATTTCATTTTAAAATTCACGTCATGCACATTTATGGTACTGCATTATTAACAATAATGTTTCAGTTACACTGAAATTAATTAAAATATCTTTCCTGCATACTGTTTTCAATTTGCATAAAAGTCTTTATCATATCAAATCACTTCAAATTTGATTTTTTTTAAAAATACTTACTGATCAAAATAGTCATCTGCCAAAGCATCAGAATGTTGACGAATAATACTTGCATAATAATGGTATATTGGCAACATTCTCTTTAACAGATATTTCTTTTAAAAGAAGAGAAAGAGAAATTACTTTAGTTTACATATGACATTGCTGTATTTTTCTCTACTTATTTATTTTGATCATTTTAAAATTGGAACTCTGGGTACAGGTGCAAAATGTAAATAAAACATAAAAATTGGAATCAATGTCCAAAATACAAAATTCTCCCTGAACCACTCACACAGAGGTGTTCCCATTTCAGCTCCCTTAGCCCTGGAAGATAAGATGAATTTTAGAACTTGATATGAAGATTAAACTCATGGAAGAACAACTAAGAAAGCAAGTCCCAGAGAGCAGGATACTGGAAAAATCCCTTGTCTCCTCCATATTAAAAATTCAGCAAAGTACTTAATCACATTTATCTTTAAGCATGTAATTTGCCCCACTGAAGTCAATGGCACTACTCAAAATTAAGCACATGCCTAAATTCCTGCTGAATTGCGGACTAAATAAGGGAACTGTTAGTTCAATTTCCTCAAATGATCTCACTGGTTACCATACAGGGAGAGTGGCAGCCTGAAGTATTTTGTACCTTAACTATTTAGGACATGACAGGTTAAAACAAACTGGAAGCCATTACAAATCACAGGTGTAGTGTGTTCTCTAGGACAGTGGTTCTCAAACTTCTTTTTTTCAAGACCACTTGAAAATTGCTGAGGGTCTCAGTGGACCACTTAATGATCTTTCCAAATGTTGTTTGTACTGTTAGCTAACTATTGTAAAGCACTATATTTAAAAAAACCTTAATAATAATTAATGTTTTTTTTGTTCTGCAAATAAAAGCACACAACTAATATTTTAATATCAGTAGTCTTACCTTTCTAATGCGATAGATGTGCCCCCTCTCCCCTGCCGCAGCAGCTACTGAGCTGGGACTGGGAAGGAGGGGGGTTTCTCCACTGCCACAGAACCAAGGTTGGGAAGGAGGGCTATCTCTCCCCAGCAGCTGCAGCCCTGGAGCTGGACAAAGTCGCCTCTTTCTCTGGCCGCTGCAGCCTTACACATCCCAAATTCCTCCCCCCTCATCTCACTTCCCCCTCAAGGCCACCACCTCACCTTATGTGTGCATCTTCTCCAAGGTCCAGGCACCTAATCAGGGGAGCCACGCCTCCGCGGCTCCACTAATTAGGTGGGTGGCCCTTTATTCCCTCGTGTGTGGCTGCCCAGGGGCACACATTAGAGGGAACTATCCATGGACCACTTGAATGGAGTTCGGGGATCACTGGTGGTCCACGGACCATACTTTGAGAACCTCTTCTCTAGGAGAAGCACTGCTATGCAAGCAAACAGTTGCATTCTGTACAACTAATGGTGGTTGTCAGGCTGATGCATGTGCATCTACTTTTGACTGATTAATAGACAAATCAAATAATTAGCTTCCATTTCTTAAAAGAAAAAAAACACTGAATAAAACTTAAACGAAACAGTAATGTACCTTGTGGTACATCCTTGAGCATTTATAAAGGATTCATGTAGGATATTGTCTTTTAAACGGTCTAAAGTGTCCAATATTTAACAAATTAAGATGATACCTTTAAAAAGGGATATAATTCATAGTTGTTCAGAATATTTTCCAAATTGTCAGGTATTAGGTTTGACAGTACTGAATACCACACAAACATTTCATCTTCTTTGGCAAGGTACTTTGTTAGTTCAAATGCAGACTCAATCTCAATATATCCAGCCCTATTTTTAAAAAAAATACAGAACTGAGTATAGGTATTCAAGTTAAACACACATTTCAACAATGGTATATTTAGATAACTGATGAAAAAACATCTAGATACTGTGGGGTCTAGGAAAGAAGACAGACAATGAGAACAAATATAATACAACAGTGACCAGTTTAAGAGTCTGATCCTGCAAACACATATTGCTGAGCCACGTGCTGTCACCAAGAGCCAATGGGACTACTCAGCTAACTCAAAACATTGAGCACACAGTACACTAAGGTGTGTTGGTAGGATCAGGCCCATGTCCACTACTGCCACTTTACATCCTCACTAAGATAAATTGAAGATTCCCTCTATATTTTTATGTAATAACATTTTGGAGATTAAATATTTTAAAAAGACCATAAATATTGTAACAACAGATTTTCATTATAAACTGCTTTGGGGAATAACCATCACCCGAAAAGCTTAAACAATTAAATGGTAATTCAGGGATATTTAAATTTTATTAATTAATTAATTAATTAAATAGAATGGCACCAATACACTCTAGGCCAGGGGTAGGCAACCTATGGCATGGGTGCCGAAGGCGGCACTTTTAAGCTGATTTTCAGTGGCACTCACACTGCCCGGGTCCTGCCTACCGGTCTGGGGGGCTCTGCATTTTAATTTAATTTTAAATGAAGCTTCTTAAACATTTAAAAAACCTTATTTACTTTACATACAACAATAGTTTAATTATATATTATAGACTTACAGAAAGAGACCTTCTAAAAACATTAAAATGAATTACTGGCATGTGAAACCTTAAATTAGAGTGAATAAATGAAGACTCGGCACCCCACTTCTGAAAGGTTGCTGACACCTGCTCTAGGCTAACCTTCACTCTTTGCAGAGGGCCCATCCAAAACCCTCCATGGGAAGCCCCGCCATAACTATATGTGAGGAGCACATTTTACACATCCTTGTTACAGGCCAGCCTGTGCCCTCTGGTTGGAAAACCTACAGAAAGTGGGCAGAAGAAAACTCTAAGGTTCCCCTGACAGAGTTCCCTCCAAACTCCTCCAGTGTTGTAGGGGTGCTTTGCCTACCTATAGATTACAGTGATTCTGATAACTTTGTGGATCTTAGGTATCTGGTGGACGCATAGGGATAACCATTGACTCCTGGGCTCCCTGCTGTTTTCCCTAGCTCCCTGGCAGCATGGCTCCAATGAAACAGTTATGCCCCCACCTGCAGCTGGTCTTGGATATCCTTTAAAGGAATTTTCCCATGGGGAGGGGGAGGGAAGGGAACTGTGCAAGAAAGTTAATTTTTTTGTTGGTTTTTTTTTGCAGAATCCGAACACTTGTCAGGGCAATCCCACCCCTCTGAACTGTCTCTATCAGTGTCAATAATGAAAGAGGCCATGATAATCATCTACAAGTAGTTGGAAGATTACTTATCAGGAACAGAAAGGAATTGTTGAATACAATGAGGTATAGTTAGAAACAACTGAGATGAAGTAAGAAAAAGGAAATTTAGGCTCAACATTAAGAAATGTTCCTAATGGGGATCTATATTAGCTTGCAGAAAAGTCTCTTGATGGAAATTGTAGCAGCTCAACTGCTTGAAGCATATGAGCTGGGACAAACAGTTAGAAAAGATACTGTAAGGAACTACTCCACATTGGCCAGGAATGGACTAGATGACCTAAATGATTTTTAAACTGTTCCTTGTTGAAGTCTGTCTTCTTTACAGGGTATTTATGGAGACAAAGGAGCAAAGTCAAAATAGGAATGTGAAGTATAAAAGTGTCATGTAATAGTGCATTAATAACAATTTTCTATCATAGACTCAAAATATACTCACTGTGCCAATGTAAAAGCATCATCTATCAAATGTAACCTGTTGACAACTGGAATGGCCTGCAGAAAGCACTCATCTGGTGTTAGTAGATCAAAGATATCATTTTGAGGAAAGCATACTTAGTTATGTTTTGAAAGTCTGGAACAAACCCTGCAATTTTTTCTCAAGACAAACTTTATAGACTTCAATGGCAGCTTTGCCTGAGTAAGGATGGCAGGATTTGGTCCCATATTTTGAGCTGAAATAATTTACTCAATGTGCCTTTAAGAACAATTTTTTCTGTGTATGTAGACTTAAAAAATTCTACATCTGCTACCCATTTGCAATAGCTAATGAACTGCTAAGCTTGAAAAATCCTCTGAAATATATGCAATATTGCAAATTGAAGTGAGGAAGCTCTACAGTATCTAAAATAAATCCTGATTTCTTCAGCTTGACAATGACTTTTTTCCTTTTGAGACTCCAATTCATAATCAAGTCCTCACACCAGTCCAGATGAACGTCTTACATTTGTTCTGAATTCTGAGTTGTTCTGGCTACAGGAGACCATAGGCAGAACTCCAGTTAGTAATTTTGTTCTCCATTGAATAAATCTTCAGGCTAATCCTGCACTGGATTATGTGGAGTGCAAAGATTATTTATGTTGTAACCAGAATCTGTAAAAAGAACTACAGGCTTCTGGTTCTGGTGCAAAACAGACTATGCACCCAGCAGCTGAAAAGACACCTATCGTGCCATCATTTATGCACGTTTTGCAAATTCTGCAACCAGGAAGCAGAGTAGGAGAACAGCTTGCCCACTCTCTTACTATATGATTCTCCTCTACACATGTATTTTTCCTTCCTATTTCTATTTACAGGAGTAGCTTCTAGATATTTAAAGCCTATAATATATCTTAGCATAAACTTAGTTGGGCAATTTTGTCAGGTAAACCTGTATAATGGAATTAAATTGCAAATTTCTTTCACACTGTTCCTTTGGTAGAGTTTCCGCAACACCCTCAAAAGAACTTGCATGGGGGTTGAGGGTTGGTCCAAGGAATCTGTGGATTTCCTGCAAGCCAAGTGAATCTAGCATTTACCAGAGTCCAGTTCCATTTGTGTCAAAACTTCTGGCCCCTGCTTCTCTCTCTCCTGCCTGCATAGCAGGAATGCTCCGACATGTTCCCACGGATTTTCCCACTGACAAATGCCAACAGAGGATTCAAAGCATGGATTGGGAGCCCACTTAAATTTAGGCTGACATTCAGAATTTGTGTGATCAGGAAATCCATATAGGTTTGAAGGAAAGAAAAAGAATGCATCTTGTCTCCAACCCTGCCACACCCATGGATTGCAACTCCTCCAGAGCAGTTTCCATAAAGTCAAGAAAGCAATACCAATAGGAGGCATTTCCCCTTTCCATGTCTCCCCATTCCTATGCCAATATTGTTCATTATTTCCTATACTTCGTAGCAGAAGCAGAGTGGTTGATTTGGCCCTGTTGAACTATTTTCAGTGGCCTTTACAACATTGCAACATTGCAACATTGCAATTAAAAAGTGATTCATGGGGTTTGGGCTACACCATGCAACTCAAGTGAGGAAGAATGCAAGGGTGCCTTAAAGCTCATCTCTATGCTCCCTTTACTCTGAGCCCAAGTTTTGCTCAGCCAGTTCTCTGATGTAAGTCAGATCAGCATGAAATTGCCTTAAGTTATATTAACTTTCAATGGTCACAAGGTGTTGAAAAGACAACCAGGGATTAGCAGAACATTAGTAGGACTGGCTGGAAAATGGAATTTTCCTCCTGCAAAAAAATTGAAATTTTTTTATGAGAGGAAAAACTCTGAAAATAATTCCATTTTGGGAGAACCCCGATGGAATTTTTTCAGCTTGTTCCTGGCTACCTAACTCCCCAGGGTGCTGCCTCTCGTGGCTGCCCAAGTCCCCAGGGAGCTGAGCAGACTCATAGGCCACTGCCCAGGGAGTCAGGGAGATTTTCATCAGAAGTTTTGATGGAATCAACACATTCATGTGGAATGATTCAATTCTGTTGAATCAGCATTTTCTGGTGGAAAAGTGTTCTGTCAGAATGTTTTCCATCAGTCTATGTGCAGGTAAATCCCAGCAACACTCATACACTGGTAAGGCTTTGCAATGGCTTGAAGTCCTGGAAGAACCTCCTTATACTTGGAAATCCTTCCAGGGCTGATTAAGACAGCTTTACAGGTAGAATCTGGTCCTATGTTAATGAAAACATTTTCAGCACACACTTGAAATAAAAAGCTAGTTTAGTCCCACTTTTGTTCCCACTAAAGTCAAAGTGAATTTTGTCAGTAACTCTAATGGGCACAGATCTGAAGTCTTTGTATGTGATGCACTAGCTTTCAATTATCAGTTAAAGTAACTACTGGTAATGATTGCAATAAGAAATCGATTGTATAGAATTTGTTTACCTCATTGATAAACAAGTTATCTTACCTTTGGGTCTTTTTCAAGCAGTTTTGCTAATCTCTTCAAATGTAATGGATCATAATTAACTCTGTAGTATCCAGCCATATTCACATTTAACAAAATCCAGTCATGTTCTGAATCTGTTATTTGCATTTCAGGAAACATTTCTGTGGGGACATTTGGAAATGGAAAGGCTGTATCATTTTACCAATCTCTAATGCAGGTATGTAGAATGTTATAAACTGCTATGGAATAAGAGCTCAGTTTTAATCTGATATATGTGCATGTACATCACCACATCATTAAATTATATTGCTACTATGCATGAGGCAAAAGAACTCAGCCAGTTTCTCAAGATTTTATGAGTTACAAGCTCACATGTGGACCCAGATTTTGCCTGGTGGGAGCACAAGCACCCCGGCAGGGGGAGCACATGACCCCCACATGCACCAGGCCCAATTGCACACTCTGTGTTCTACAGAATACAAGAATTTATCCCTTTAAGGCACTTTGCAAAGGAGGCAGGGAGGAGGCAGAGCCATGGACGCATCTTGGTCCTTCACTGACCAAAGGAGCTGGCTGGCTGGCTGGCTGGCTTGCAGAATAGTGGAATGAATGATTCAACCTCCTAATGGATGGAGACTTGCTCTGCCTGTGTGCCAAGATCTCTGGGAGAAACTGTGTCCACCTGAGGCTCAATACATTCTGGAATTTTCCCTGGAGCAGCGTGCCTCCACACTGCTCCCACTGTTGGCCTCTATCTTCAAGCCATAACAGGGCTCACTGTTATCTTAGATTAGAATTGCCTCCTTATCAGCATTCAAATATAAATCTAAACAATTGTGGGGGCAACAGAATGGGTAAGTTTATGCAACAGTAGCAAAACATCCAACTAAATAGTTTTGTTGTAAATACAAGGCCCAATCCTTCAGATCTTACACAGTCTGATCGCTCATCAAGGGCCTGATTCTGCCATTGGTACTTCATCCGGATCTTCCTAGACTAGGAAAAAAGTGTGGTTAGCCAGTTAGCTAGCCAGAGTCTAGGGTAGACTTTGAGCAGCTAAAACAATTTTAAAGGTGTTAAAACTGCACCTACACAAGGTGCTTCAAATGTTTCAATTGCAGTTAAGCTAACCTGATTTAAAAGAAACAAAAACAAAACAAAAAATTCACTCTTTTTCCCTAGTCTAGATAAGATCATGGAGTAGTACTGATGTAAGTAGCATCAGAATAAGTAGGAGAATAAAGACTGCAGAATCAGATTTTAAATGGGTGTTTTGAGCGAGTGGGAACTACAGGATTGGGCCCTGAAAATTGCCACTAAGGTCTGGTCTACACTACGAGTTTAGGTCGAATTTAGCAGCATTAAATTGAATTAACACTGCACCCATCCACACAATGAAGCCATTTTTGTTAACATGAAGGGCTCTTAATATCGATTTCTGTACTTCTTCCCGACAAGGGGAGTAGCGCTGAAATGGACATTGCCAGTTCAAATTGGGGTTAGTGTGGACGCAATTCAACAGTATTGGCCTCCAGGAGCTATCCCACAATGCACCATTGTGACCACTCTGGACAGCAATCTGAACTTGGATGCACTGGCCAGGTAGACAGGAAAAGCCTCGTGAATTCTGGGTTGAGCTCCCAGTGCCTGATGGGTCAAAAACATTGTCGTGGGTGGTTCTGGGAACATGCAGTCAGGACCCTCCTCCTCTCTCCCTCCATGAAAGCAACGAGAAAAAATTGTTTCTCACCTTTTTTCACTGTCACCCGTATGTCTACTGGATGCTGCTGGCAGACACGGTACTGCAGCACTACATAGCAGCATCCCTTTGCCTTGCCTTGTGGATGACAGAGGATACAACATGACTGGTAGTGGTCATCGCCGTCCTGTGGGTGCTCCTGGCTGGTCTTGGTGAGGTTGGTTGGGGAAGCCTGGGCAGCCATGGGTGCTCCTGGCCGGCCTCAGTGAGGTCGGTCGAGGGCACCTGAACAAAAATGAGAATGACTTCAGGTCATTCTCTCTTTAAGTTTTGTGTAATAGAGATTCAGTCCTACCTGGAATATCATGCGAGCTGGAGGCTTCTGCCTCAGGCTGCTTTCCCAGTCAGCAGCACCGCGCAGTCACACCCAGCCTACCCGTTGCTTCCATGGCTCATGAAGCCTGGACAGTAGTAAGGAGCAGTCCAACTATAGGCTGATCAAGCACAGAACGATGGTTCACTCTGCTTCGCTGTAAGCCAACCACGTTCCCATCCCCTCTTTGATCTCTGCTTGCAGAGGCAATAAAGTCAGTGTTGTTTCAAATTCATGCATTCTTTATTACTTCATCACACAAATGGAGGGATAACTGCCAAGGTACCCCGGCAGGGGTGCAGGAAGAGGAAAGCAACGGGTGGGGTTGTTGCAGGGGCACCCCATAGAATGGCATGCAACTCATCATTTCTGCAGGATGTCTGGGGCTCTGAGCCAGAGCGGCCATTTGCATCTGTGGTCCTTTAGTAGGCTTGTCTGATATTCTAGGCAGGACTGAATCTCCATAAGACAAAACTTTAAGAAGAGAATGACTTGGGGAGTCATTCCCATTTTTGTCCAGGCACCCCTGACTGACCTCACCGATGCCAGCCAGGAGCACCCATGACAGCAGCAGACGGTACAGTATGACTGGTAACCATCTTTGCCAACTTGCAAAGGCAAGGAGCTGCTGCTATGTAGCACTGCAGTAGTGTGTCTGTCTGCAGAATCCAGGAGACGTGCGGCGACAGTGAGCAGAGTGGGCTCCATACTTGCCGTGGTATGTCATCTGCACGAGTAACCCAGGAAAAAAGGAGAGAAACGATTTTTTCCTGTTGCTTTCATGGTGGGGGTGGACTGACGACATGTACCCAGAACCACCCATGACAATGGCCTGGTCTACAATACGCGTTTAAACCGATTTTAGCAGCATTAAACCGATTTAACGCTGCACCCGTCCACACAACGAGGCCCTTTATATTGATATAAAGGGCTCTTTAAACCGGTTTCTGTACTCCTCCCCGACGAGAGGAGTAGCACTGAAATCGGTATTACCATATTGGATTAGGGTTAGTGTGGCCGCAAATCGATGGTATTGGCCTCCGGGCGGTATCCCACAGTGCATCATTGTGATCGCTCTGGACAGCAATCCAAATTCGGATGCACTGGCCAGGTAGACAGGAAAAGCCCCACAAACTTTTGAATTTCATTTCCTGTTTGCCCAGCATGGAGCTCTGATCAGCACGGGTGGCGATGCAGTCCCAAATCCAAAAAGAGCTCCAGCATGGACTGTACGGGAAACACTGGATCTGGTCGCTGTATGGGGAGACAAATCTGTTCTATCACAGCTCTGTTACAGAAGACGAAATGAGAAAGCATTTGAAAAAATCTCCAGGCTATGATACAGAGTCCACAGCACAGTACTGTGTGACAAGCATAACGGAAAGCCAAAGAATCAAATGGATGCTCATGGAGGAAGGGAGGGGGTACTGAGGACTCCAGCTATCTCACAGTCCCCGCAGTCTCCGAAAAGCATTTGCATTTGGCTGAGCTCCCAATGCCTGTAGGGTCAAACATATTGTCCGGGGTTTTCAGGGTATATGTCATTAATTTACCTCCCCCCACACCCATGAAAGAAAAGGGAAAAAAATCATTTCTTGACTTTTTTATAGGTCAGCCTATGTCTACTGCATGCTGCTAGTAGACGCGGTGCTGCGGCAATGAATAGCAGCATCCTCTCCCCTCCCCTCCCCTCCCCTCCCCGGTGGCAGACAGTACTGTACAAAAGGACTGATAGCGGTCCTGATCATCCTGTGAGTGCTCCTGGCTGGCCTCAGGTGAGGTCAGCCTGGGGCGCCTGGGTAAAAATAGGAATGACTCCCGGTCATTCCCGGTAGATGGTACAGAACGGCTGGTAACCGTCCTCATCATAGCAACTGGGGGCTGAGTTCCATCAGCCTCCCCCCCCCCCCCCCCGTCTAAAGAAAAGATTCTGTACTGCCTGGACTATTATAGCAGCGGGATGTTGGGCTCCTCTCCCCCTCCATCGTTTAATGTCCTGCCTGGACTATCACAGCAGCTGAAGGCTGCCTCCCCCTCATTTTATCTCACTAAAAACTCAGTGTTTCTTATTCCTGCACTCTTTATTACTTCATCACACAAAAGAGGGCACACTGCCACGGTAGCCCAGGAAGGCTGGGGGAGGAGGGAAGCAATGGGTGGGGTTGTTGCAGGGACACCCCCTAGAATGGCATGCAGCTCATCATTTCTGTGGGATCTGACACGGAGCGGCTGTGCTCTCTGGTTCTCTGATACACTGGTTCTCTAGTACACTTGCCCCATATTCTAGGCAGGACTGACTATTTTTAGATACAACATAAAGGAGGGAATGACCTGGGAGGTCATTCCCATTTTTGTCTTTGCGCCCCCGGCCGACCTCAGCAAAGGTCAGCCAGGAGCACCCATGACAGCAGCAGATGGTACAGAACGACTGACAACCGTCATCTCATCGCCAATTTACAATGGCACAGTAGACAATACAGAACGACCGGTAACCGTCTGCGCTATCTTGCAAAGGCAAATGAATGCTGCTGTGTACCGCTGCAGTACTGCCTCTGTTAGCGGCATTCAGTACACATACAGTGACAGTGACAAAAGGCAAAACAGGTCCATGGTTGCCATGCTATGGCCTCTGCCAGGGCAATCCAGGGGAAAAGGGCGCGAAATGATTGTCTGCCGTTGCTTTCACGGAGGAAGGAATGAGTGACGACATTTACCCAGAATCACTCGCGACACTGTTTTTGCACCATCATGCATTGGAATCTCAATCCAGAATTCCAATGGGCGGGGGCGACTGCGGGAACTATGGGATAGCTACAGGATAGCTACCCACAGTGCAACACTCCGGAAATCGACGCTAGCCTCAGTACATGGACGCACACCACTGAATTATTGTGCTTTGTGTGGCCAAGTGCACTCGACTTTATACAATCTGTTTTACAAAACCGGTTTATGTAAAATCGGAATAATCCTGTAGTGTAGACATACCCAATGTTTTTGCTCCATCAGGCATTGGAATCTCAACCCAGAATTCCAGTGGTCGGCAGAGACTGTGGGAACTGTGGGATAGCTACCCACAGCTACCCACAGTGCAACACTCTGGAAGTTGATGCTAGCCTCGGTACTGTGGACACAGTACGCCGACTTAATGCACTTAGGGTATTTTATGTGGGGACACACACAATCGACTGTATAACAACAATTTCTAAAAACCTGAATTCTATAAATTTGACCTAATTTCGTAGTGTAGACATACCCCTAGAGTAGCAGATTGTATTGAGTGGCCTCTGCCTAAACTATTCCCAAGAAACACTTTTGAGCTAAAATTTTTATAGTTGGTGTCACCCAGAAGTGATTTCTATTTTAAGGGAGTAAGTACAGGAGAAATTTCATGACAATTAATTTAGCTATTTGAGTGATTTGTGCAAAAAAGTGTTTTTAAGAAAACCTTTTAAGAAAACATACAGTTGCTTTCTTTTGAACTTTGGTACAGTAAATCAGAATTGGCTTTATTTTAAAACTTCAGACTTGGTGTGTAAGTAGCTTTGAATGAAGCCTATTGACTTTGATAGATTTGAAGACATTTGGTTTTCAAGTACAAGTTACAATATTTTTAAAGGGAGTACTGAATATGTGCAGTATTTTATTTTCTTCAGACAGATGCTCGAAATATTAATTCATGGGGATTTTTGGTCATTCGAAGAGCTGCACATAGAAAACGTGTGACAGGTTGATGGGTGAGGAAATGGAGCCTTTCTTTAATCCTACAACAAGTTTAATCCATAGCACTGAACTCAGTATAGCACCTTCAAAGTGAGCACTGCTGCTTAACACCTCTTTCCTGCAACAGCCCTAATTTGTTATCTTGTCACTCATGCAGTGGTTTATTGAATTTTAAATTGAAAAGTACAAGTGTTCTCTGGGATGAATAAATACTGTTCTGTTTATCTGCTTCCTCCACCCACCTGTGGCTAGATACTCACTTTGATAGCCCTATCTCTCATTATTCAAAATAGATTAAACAGCTTTTGACCTTACCACACCCACTCCAAAGACAGGACAGAGGAGAGTTGACATAGGTATGCAGTATATATTAATTAATTATTATTATTATGTAGTGAGGAACTGAAAAAAGTATTTGAAGAAGCATGTATCTGCCTCATATAGATGGTTCATAGTGTGGTAGAGTAAAGGTTAGAATGAAGGCTTTTTCTAAAACCTTAACTCAAAATGTCCAAACTTTCAAATATTTAGGTTTTTAAAATGGCAATAATCTAATAAAGCTTCTTTTTGTTTAAAGTAGCAGTGATTATATCCTTATCTCTGTCTAAATGTACTTGCTTATTGCAGAATAGTAAATGAAAAGGAATTGCACCTTTTTATGACTGAGGATGCATGTGCAGTTGCATTTAAGATTAATTTTAATTCTGCTCCTCTTTTAAAATGATATAAACAAATTCAGTTATGTATTGTTGAAACTTCACCTTTTCAGTTTGCCTAGATGTACAAATGTGGCATTTTGAGTTACTCTATAAAGTTATTTACAGTATTTAGGTATTATGTGATTATGACTCTTTGATAATGGCCAAATCCTGAAGTCTTTCCTCAGTCCAGGAGAAACTCGCACTGAAGTCAGTGGAAGCAGCGTGTGTAAGGAATGAGTAAAACCTGAATAGGACCTCAGAGTTTGTCCCTCTGTACAAAATGGCAGATTTCTAGTTGTTATGGAAATCTCACAATGTCCATTCTATTGTGTGATTAAAACAGTACTTTTACAGTTACAATAGATTTTTGCACATAATTTTTCTTTATTTGAAAATGTACTTATTTTAACATGCGATATAACTAAAGCAAATTAATGTGGAGTTTTTTATTGATTTTTTTATCCTTTCTTATCCAATTCAAAATATAACTCATGTTTTCTGTTTGTTTGTTTGTTTTTTACACATGTATGAACAAAAACATTACTTACTGCTACTTTTATCTAGCCAGACTAAGGGTTGTGCAGATCCATTTCTTATCCAAGAAATAGGAACAATCCATGTGTTACTTAACAAAAAACAAAATTGGACAATGTAATTAATTCTTATAGTTAAGGAAACAAGCTCTAAACTGATGGTGAATAAAATTGCAAGTAATTTCTTAAAATTCCCAGTTGTCCCTTTCCCCTCTCTGATGCACTATATCTTTTCAGATGTTAGTACTCAAGTTGGGTCAACTCCTGGTCTCAATGAAGATCAAAGGGAGTTTTGGCTTTAAATTCAATAGGGCCAAGATTTAGCCTATAGTCCTTTGGCAGATCCTCAGATACTAGAATCTTTCTCTGGGGATTACTTTCCTTCTTCTAACAGTGATTTTATTTTTCCACATTCTCTCTTTTCATTACTCTTAACCCTTCATTCCCTTTCTAGCACCTGTAAAACTCTTTTTTTCAGAAACATGTTTGTTAAAAAGAGTTCTGTGCAGGCAAGAGACCCCAAATGCTCACTAAGCAGCACATCAGCCTTCTGCAAGAAGGCACCAAAGCTACTTCTACTAGAGTTAGTCATTTTGGAAGATCTTGGTCTCTGTGTCTGCCTTTTGCAGCCACATAATGGCCTTACACCATTGCTATCCAGGGGGAAGTAATCAGCTGGAAAAGGGAATTGCATGCAATACCACTTCAAACTCATGCCTCAGACGGATTTCATTTGACAATTCTAGGGGAAAAAACAAACAGCTGTTCAAAACATAATATGTTAATGCAATATTTTTCTGCAATAAAAGGTAAATGTATGCTAAATGCTAAAAATATGAACTAAACATACTTGTAAGCAGTATTGTTTTCTGTCCTTTTATTATAAAATTGTTCCTGACTGATAATGCCGGTGGACAGATTTAATGTTAAAACTGGAAACCCATTTTGGCATGTCCAGGAGTCCATTATTTTTTTTACTGATGCTGGCAACTGAACTTCATTCTGTGCATCTACAACCTTCAAGAAAAGCCTGAATTAGAAACATTTATGAAATATTTATTCATACTGATCCCAGCAACATGCTGGGAGATATAGTAATGTATCTTAGAAATTATAACTGCTTAATCTTCATTCATGTGTCTTTTATATTGAGAATCATTGTAACTAACCAGAAAAAAGTATTATTGTCATTAACCTATAGAGGACCCAACTCTTTAGGGAAATCTAAAGTATTGCAATGATATTTCTAATTCTTGTAACTTGATTCTTTACCTTTCTCTTGTTAATTTCAATATATTTGAACCTTTGGGAGGTTAATGATAGACACAATTTGTTGTATGGGATTTTGTTTATTCTATTCATGTGAAGCACCTAGAATATAAGATAGACACTATGAAAACTAATTAAATAAATAAATAAATAATGTAACACCTGACAACTGATTCTGGGCTGGATTCTCAATTAGTGGGAACTGGCATAGCTCCATTGATTTCAATACTCCTACAACAATTTATGCCATATGAGAATATGATCCTCTGTTCTTAAGACTCTGTTGCAGCATGATGGAATCTTTCTCCACAGTAATTTTGGTACAGATATTATAATAAAAATCCATTATTAATATTTGTTTTCTTAGCGTCCAGTCTTATTCAGAATTTTAGCAAATATTAAAGGTGCTGGTAGTGGGGACTTTCCCTGAAGTGTTGGGCCCTCATTGTAATATACATGAATAAATCCTGACCCTTTAATGACTTAGGATAAATAAACTAAATTTAAAATATTGTCTGAGCAAAAATATTTACTGTGTATAAAAGTGAAGGTACAAAAGAAAAAGATCTTAAAGTTACACAGAAATAAAGATCAGAAAAGCTCTTATGCAGTGTTGTTGTAATTGTGTTGCCCGAGGATATTAAAGAGAAAAGGTGGCTGAGGTAATATCTTTTATTGGACCGACTTCAGCTGGTGAGAGAAAAAAGCTGGGAGATGGTTATTACAACAATTTATAACCCACTTAAATCCCTACTGCCCAGTTTTTTTTCCCCTTTCCCTTTCAGACTGGAGAGGTGTTAATGAGCCACTTCACCTGGAATGGTCCCTTAAATAAAAAATCTGCTCCACTTGGTATTTAGCTGTGATATTTCCTAGACTGAAGAAGAGCCCATGTAAGCCCGAAAGCTTGTCTCTCTCACTAACCCAAGGTCCAGTAAAATATATTACCACGTCCACCTTGTCTCTCTGTGAGAAAAGATTATCCATTTAAATGGCCAAGTGAAAGATGACAAAATTTATTCGGAGCAAGAATAATCTCTGCAGGTTTGTGTAGGCAGAGGCAAGTGGTTGTAAGTGCACAGACCTCCTCTCTGGCCCTTTAGGTACATCTATACTGCAATTAAAAACCCACAGCTGGCCCATGCCAGCTGACTTGGGCTTGCGGGGCTTGAGCTAAGGGGCTATTTAATTGTGGTGTAGCTGTTCAGGTTCAGGCTGGAGCCCAGGCTCTAAGACCCTGCAAGATGGGAGGGTCCCAAGCTCTGGCTGCAACATGAGCCCAGATGTCTACACCACAATTAAACAGCCCCTTAGCTCGAGCCCCACAAGCCCAAGTCAGCTAGCACAGGCCAGCTGCAGGTTTTTAATTGCAGTGCAGACATACTCTTCATCCCCCATCTCTCCCATCAAATCTTCTACCACAAAAAGCCTGCAAAGTGAGTTTGGGAGGTGGGGGTGGGGTGGAGGAACTAGCCTAGGAGTAGATAAATTCCACTTCAAAGTTCCATAGTTGACATATGCACAGAATTTGGCCCATTCCAACCATTTAAACAGAAGTACTAACAAGACTAACAAGTACCATTTGTATGTGTGTCCACAGATCATCTTGGTTAACACTTGAAAAGGAAAATGCTTTCAGGTATGACTGCAATGAAACAAATATAAACATCAGAGTTCATTAGGCTTTAATAAAAAAATCAGAAAAAGAGAAACTCATTCATGCTCACTGTTATTTTCAAACTGATGAACCCAGATGAAGAAGTTTAGTTTTCTAAACTCACACTGAGTGCTTTGATAAACAGCCTCTCAGTCAGAAAGCTGGAAAGCATCCAGATAATGGAGGCCCCCTATGGAACAAAAGAGATGTTTGAACATATGAGTTATTATTTAAATAAACTTTAACCATTCAGTGATTGATATTCAAGCCATATTTTTCATAAGTGACACTGATCATTTCTATTTTGACTTTTAATACTTAATATAGATTGCAAATGCATTCATACTCACACTTCCCTGTAGATGAATACTTTTGAAACACACAATGTACTTGTGTTTATAACTAAACAAAAAATAGAACTATGGAAATTAAATTTTAGAAGAAAAGATAACTAAACTATTGTAAGTTTTGCAATAAAATGCTTTGCTGGTTCTTTTTAAATCTGTGTTTTACAAAATTGTTGGAAAGTACATAAAAGCAAAATATTTGATTTTCTTTTTTACCTTGCTGTAAGTGAAGATGTCAAATAGGCCAACTAGTGAAAATGTTTCGTTGATTTTTTCTTCTCTTGTTGATAATGACCGAGCTGCTATTTCTTTATCTTCCCTTAAGACTGGTTGTAATATGTGATAATAAAAGTATTTATTCTGAAAATTAAAAGATAGACTCCCATTTCAATTAATTCCAATTGTATAAACCACGCAGACTACATACAAGCTAACATTTGCTTTTCAGCTCATTTTTCCCCCTCAAAAGGAAGCAATCTCCCCCCAGAATAAAGGGGGTTGGGGCCCTGATCCTGCAAATACTCCAAAGGGGGAACTACCATCGAAGGCAGTGGGAGTTGTGCACACAGAAGGATGGCAGGTTTGGATCTCATGAAGAAGACTAAAGTTTTACGATTTAAGAAAAAATGTAAAAATTATTAAATGCAACAAAACTTGCAAAATGTAAAAATGAATTATATATTTACATTTCAAGTACAATCAGTTCTTGCTTCACTTATCTGGCAAGACACATTCAGTGTTGTCTATTTCCTATGTTGAAAGAGTAACTAATACAATAGCCATCCGAAGGAGTGCAGTTTTAGGAGCTTCAGATGTCACTGAGTAGCAAATGTGGACAGCCAGATCCTCAGCTGGTGTAAATCAGCTTAGTTCCCAGCTTATTTTTAATGGAATTGTCACCCCAGAGTCCTGAAGCTAAGTCTCATACTCAGGTAAGTAAAGAAGAAACTTGTGTTCATCTGTTTTCTTTGAACATGTATTTGTCATTTTAAGTTTACCCGGATGTTCAGCTACTAATGTGGATCTGCAAGAAGGTGGGTTTTTATTTAATGTGTTTTTAAAACACTGCAGGTCTCTTTGAATACCTGTACTATCAAACAGGAGGAGACAGGCTTTTAAGAGATGTCAACTTATTTTGTATTTTCCAAACAACTTTGGCAGCCAAATTTTGAAATGTTGCAGATGCAATCTGTGCTTGTAATTTTTTACCTGCATATGAATTGTTGGCGAAAACCCTTCATGCAGGTACCTGCAATTACCTGATTCCAGACACGAATCTGTAGCTGTACACATAACTAATGATGTTAAGTGATTTGATTTGCAATACATTTTGTGTCACAAAGTTACAGGCACAGACTTTTACAGAGGCAAACTCCATCTACAAAAAAAGAGACAAAGGCTTCATTCTTAAAACTTAGCCCTTTATATGTTCCTGCAGTATTTTCTCCCGAGAATGTATTTGACATGCCCGTAGTAGTTTCCAATTCAGCGAAGTACTTAAGTGGTGGCTTAATTTAAGCACAAGCTTAAAGAGCAAATGGTAATTTTGGTGATTACAAACACTGATTTTCATCCCTAGCAGAGAATGAAATCCTGTTTAAAAAGAAAAACTCAGCACAACCTTAACTATGGAGTTGTCATCAATGTCTCCATAGTGTCAAACATGAGAAGTTTACATTTATGTTATCAGTTGTGGAGTTATTTACATATAGAATACTAACCTAGGAGAGAGAGAATTACATTCATTGTATCACATAGTTAACCTAAACAAGAAACAGCTTCCCAGGAATCATTCATGTGGAGTAGCCCCACCTCACACAATAAAGAAAAATATGCAGCTTTGCATTTTTGACAATCATGATTAATCACGTTGGATCACTGTGAATATATGAAACACACTGTAAAATGTTATGTTCTATTATCTGATGTAATACAACATGGAGTGTCAGAAAGCTTCTTACAAGCTGCATAGATATGTACAGAGTACCTAAAACCAAGCCCACCTATATCAATTAGGGAAAGTGAATACCATTTCAAAATGAATGTATAGTAACAAACTGATTCAAAGCAAATACTGAAATGTTATCTCTGTGCTGCTGAAAGAGCAGATGCAATTGTGAGCCAACATTTGTCTCTATATTATATACACACGCCATTAGAGATGGTTGAAATGTTTTGGCTGAAACGTCTTTTTTCCCCAACAAAAAAAAAATGCAGATTTGGGTCAGCTGAAACATTTTGTGCATTCATGCTGAATGTGCCAAATTATTTTGGTTAAAAAAAATCTGAAAAAATTGAAAGGTTTCATTTAGAAAATGTTGGAATGAAATATTGATTTTTTTAATTCAAAATGACTTTTCATTTAGGAATTTGTTTCAATTTTATTTTAAAATGTTTTAAAAACTAAAATGAAATGAAACATTAGGTTTCAGGTCAAATTAAATGTTTTGTTTGATCCTAACAGAATTTTATTTTTATTTTTTAGAACAGCTAAAGAACCGAAAAATCAGTCATCCACAGTGCTCTATATACAATATCTATATTATTTTCATTTTAAGTTATATGGGAACTGACGATGAGCCCATTAAAGTCAATAGGAAAGCTCCCATTGACTGCACATCCCTGGTGTTGGATCAGGACAATAATGTAGGTTGTAAGGGGAAAGCGTTATATTCAGTTTTGGTACTTACTAGTGGTAGTCTGGGTTCTATGTAGCTAGCACCAATGTATTCAAAGTAAGATGCAAATCCTTCATTAAGCCATAGATCATTCCACCAATTCATGGTAACCAGATTTCCAAACCACTTAAATAGAAAAGAAAAAATGTCTCAGATTGCATTTCTTTGAACTGCTGCTTTCATTCCTGTATGTTAAACAGATATGAAGGATCAAGAGAACAATGTGACATTATTTAATGTGTATACATTATCACAATCAAATGCTATAATTTATTCTAGTTGGTAGAAATTCAGTAGTGCAAAGACACAACTTGAGAAAAGCCACCCAGATGCAAGTCAGTGGTTGTATATTTTTAAATTCCTATGTTTGAGATTTCATAACATAAACACATACAGTGATTTTAAACAACTCTCAGTTCTATTTAAATAAAGCAGTCACTTATAAATCTGTAAATCTAAGAGAAAGCCAGACTACAATTTGAAAGTATGGCATTTCTCAAATAATATACAAAAGTATTTTCCAAATAGCTTCTCTCCAATTAAATAATATTATTTTATTTTTCCTTGTTCTTAACAAAAGGAAATTGTCAAATAGATGATAAACAGAACTGGGGAAACAGCCACTTCCAAAATCAGCAAATCCATACCCTGGTGAGCAATAAAACTTCCATAACAGCTGTGATGTACTAATAGTTGGCAGTTTACATTTAACAAAAATCTGATATATCACTTGGGGATTTGTGATTTCATTATATATTATTTGTTAATCCTTAAGGTTTGTTATTTTATTTAAAAACTATGTTTAATTAAATAATAATATTTATTTTACTGGCCCTCAATAAACACACATGTGGACTAGCCAAGTTAAACTCTTTTGGCTAACTTTATTTTTTAAAATACTTTCTCTTGGCAAAGTATTATTAAATGAAATATAGCAAAAAGTGAAACTGCTTTATCATTCCAGACCAAATAATTTTAAATTCTGAAGATCATTATGTAAACAGTTCCAGCTCAGATAAAAATGCGTTTACCATGCCTTCTTTCTATAGTTCAATAGCCTAGTCACTATTTGCCTTCTTCGATAGTTACATCTATCCCCACTAAAAATTAACATTCTTTATGAAATGTATTCTCCCATCAGTGCATTGTGGGAATCATTACTCAATCTCTATATGCATACCATGTTCATTTCTAGAGTAGAGTATTTTCTTGGACGGTATCCAAGTATAATGTAAGAAAATAAACAAATGGTTCATTAGTAGACATTATGTGTATATCCATAACCCATCTGAGTCAACTTTTCAAATAATGGTAATACTGTTATCAGTATTTTCTAAATTTCATTCAAGATAAATAAATATTGGGTGGGGGTTCTTGTGTCATGCTGGAATTTGTTTTTTATATTGATCTGCCAAGTTAATTTATAACCGAAGTGTCTTCCAACCAACTGAAAATGGTTTTGGTTATTGCTGTAGCATTCCTTCCTCTAGTTACCATCAACTGTTACGCCCCTACATTTAAGTCGCTATTTTCCGATGTTAAACAGTGTCTTTGCATCTATATAAACTGGAAAAGAGCAATTTCATAGATAAATACATATACAGAATGTTTTACCACATGCCTGGTGTCCTATCTCATGTGAAACAATTAAGCAAATCATAGCTTTTTTGCTTTCGAATTGATCCCTTGGGATGTACATCAAGGCTGATTCTTGGAAAGTCATTAGCCCCCAGTTTTCCATAGCATTTGCTGCAAAATCAGGCAGTGCAACCAGATCTAAATTGATTTAAACAGAAAAAAAAATCTTTAAAATTTTCAAGAGTAAAATGCTTACATGACTCTTCTGTGTTTACTCAATGTGCAATTACAAGATATAGCTTTAGTGGTTCTCTGCTGTACCATTGCAATAAACTAGAAAACGCTTTTTGAAATTGTTTTATTTCATGTCTTTAACTGTTTATGACACTGCTATGCCTCTCTAGGGATGCCGCCCTTTCAGTCAGAAAAACAAAAATCAATTAAGTACAAGCCAAGCCCCTCAACAGTTACATGTACCAAAGTACATTCTGAACTAAAATAGTTGATAAAGAAACTTTCCTCCCAGCTGCTGGGAGAGAGCAGATTCAATTCTCCCCATTCCTGAGTATTTCTGGCTCTCCATTTTCTGTCTTGCTTTTGCCCCAGTTATGGGAGCATGCAGGAGGAAGGGAGGGAGCAGAAAAAGACATCTTTTCTCTCTCGCTCTGTCATGGCTTCTAGGTGTGTAATTTCCCCCTCTTTCTGCATCCTGGCTACTGATAAGAAAGGCTCTCTCTCAAACTCTGTATCCCTGGGTGAGCAGAGAGGCTCATTTCCACTCTTTTGTGTGGATCAAGTTACCCCAGAAACACCTTCTCCCGTTCCTCACATCAAGTCTCACTCCACCATGTCCATTTTCCCTGTATTCCCCATTGTCCCTCGGCCTGTGCCCCTTTCTGCAGCCCCCATTCACTTGGAGCGGCGAACTGCGGGCAGTGGGAGCCGCGATCGGCCAAACCTGCGGATGCAGCAGGTAAACAAACTGGCCTGGCCTGCCAGGGGCTTTCCCTGAACACGCAGCAACCCTAGTTTGAGAACCACTGTTCTAAAGGAAGGTCCATTCTCATTGATTGATATAACCATTAAAAGGAGAGGTTACTCGCCTTGCTCAGTAACTGGAGTTCTTCGAGATGGATGTCCCTGTGGATGCTCCACTTCAGGGACACTTGTGCCTTTAAAGGGAGGTTTTTGGTAGCAGTGCCTGTTCAGCCCACACATGTGCCCCACACATGCTCGCGCCTTGCACTGTGGTTATATGGGGCTGCATGAGTAAACTGCCCTCAGTTCCTTCTCCACTGCAAAGACCCATAAGGGAGACTCCAAAGCAGAGGGGAAGGAGGGTGGGTAGTGGAAAAGCTGCAGGGACACACATCTCAAAGAATTCCAGTTACAGCACAAGGAGAGTAATTTCTCCTTTTAATAGGTTATATCAACCAATGAAATGGCACTTTTCTTTAGAAAATAAATGTGGTGTAGTGTCCCTATGGGTGCTCCACTTTAGATGACTCCCGAATAGTATCCCCTTCATGAAGGAGGTGGGCGATTCAGAACAGAGTCCAATACAGAAGAGAGAACTACTGTCTAAAGCAGCATCTGATCTGGCCACAGTTATCAAGGCATAATGATTAGAAAAAGTCTGAACAGATGACCAAGTTGCCACTCTACACATGTCTGTAATTGGTACATCCTTAAGTAAAGCTATAGAGGTAGATAGTGCTCTTATGGAATGTGCTATCACTCTTGAAGGGGCTTGAACATGAGTTCTGTTGTAACAAATCTTACTACAACCAGAGATCCATTTTGACAACCTCTGTTTTGAAATTACCAAACCCCTGTTTCTGTCCACAATGGATACAAATAGGCTAGGAGATCTGTTAAATGCTTTGGTCATATCTAGATAGAAGGCTAATGCTTTCCTGACATCTAGGATATGGAATATGGCTTCTTGAGTAGTTTGGTGCAGCTGGGGGGGGGGAAGGGAGATGAATGGTTTAATATGAAATTCTTGAGTGTGCTCACAGCAACACCTTCTCTACAGTGAATACTGTAAATGGGGAGGTCTGTCATTAAGGTCCCAAATTCTTCCACCCTTCAGGCAGAAGCGATTGCTACCATGAAGGCTGTCTTTGTTGAGAAATCTAATAAAGAACACATAGTTAGTGGCTCAAAAGGGTATTTCATAAGGCAATTAAGTACTAGGATCAAGTCCCAGATCAGTATAGGATCTCTGATTTGTGGGGATATATTCGATAAACCTCTTAGGAATTTTGCCACACTTGGGTGAGAGAAGAGTGCAAAACCCCCTATGGGTGTGTGACAAGCTGTATTGATGCTAAATGAATCCTGATAGATTTCATAGAAAGACTCAATGTTTTCAGTTCTAATAGGTAATGCAGTACCTTGAAAAGAGGAGAGTGAGTTGGCGAAATTTGATGACTATTACACCAAAGATAATATCATTTTCAATTCTGGAGGTAAGTATTTCTTATAGATTCTTTTCTCCTATTTAATAAAATGTATTGTACCTCAGACAAACAGGATATCTAGATTCCTCAGAACTATTAAGGAACCATGCTTGGAGATTCAGAATCTGCAGATTGGGGTGAAGTGTTCTTGCCTACTGACCCAGGATGCTGGTCAGACTGATCGGAAGTCTCCACAAAAGGGTGAGAGGTGTATATGATCAAATAGGGATACCAGACCTGTCTTGGCTGCATTGGTGCAATCAATATGACTCTGACTCAATTTTGTTTGATCTTGTTGAGAACCTTTAAACAGGAAGGGGAAGGGGATAAGATGTTGCAGCTGTTAGACTATGTTGGTTAGATGGTTGAGACTCTCGATCAAGCCATCAAACTGTCGCTTGGAGGACATGGATGGCTGAGAAGATGTAGCGGTAGATGAAGGAGAATTTTTTTATGATTATCTTAGTCTCTTGGCTGCAGGTTCAAGGGGCCTACAATATGTTAAATATGGGACTTGGTGTGTTCTTTGTGCCATCAGAGTCCTATTAAATCTCCTTTTATTTACAGAAGTGCAAATCCCTAAGGATTGCAGCATAGCTCTTGAATCCTTTCAAGTGTGGAGAGATGTATCTATCAAGTCTACGAAGTGCTTGCAACTGTCAAAGCAGAGGTCTTTGACAGTACTCTGAACCTCTCTTGGAAAGCCTAACAGCTGCAACCAAGGTGCTCTTCTCCTGACCACTGTAATGAAAATAGAACATGCTGCAGTATCTGCTGCATCCAAGGGGGCCTGGAGTGGTGTCTTTGCCAGAAGCTGACCCTCTTATACAATAGATCTAAACTAATCTCAATGTTTTTCTGGCAGATGCTCAATACAAGAATTCTTGGATTTGGTCATGAGCACCAGATGGTTTGCTATTCTGAACTGAAGTATGGCTGAAGCATAGGATTTATGACCAAAAAGATCAAGCCTCTTGTGGTTCTTCATGTACAGGGTGGACTTTGAGCTATGTTTGTCTGCCTTGTTCATTAATGGCCTTCACTACTAGGGAATTTGGAACTTAGTGAGAAAATTGATACTTCAGTTCCCTAATTGGAACATAATACTTTTTATCCACCCTCTTGCAGGTAGGTGGTGTGATAGCTGGAGTTTGCCAAATCATCTTAGCAGGCGCCATAAAAGCATCATTGATCAGAATGGAAATCTTCATAGATATCAAATGTGTAAAATATAGGCGTTTATGGTAAGATTACTGAATCTCCACTAAGGGAATCTGCAACTTGTCAGAAATCCTCTTCCTCAGGTCTTGAAATTGCCTGAAGTCATCTGCCACAGAAGGTGATTGAAGCATGACAACTTCATCATGAGATGTGGAGGAAATATTAGTAAGAGGTTACTTCCATATCAGACCTTGCCTCTTGCTCCTCAAAGGTCTCTTCCTCTGGCATAGGTGGTGGTAAAGGGGGTTGAGAAGAACGGGTCCCTCTCTGTTCCCTCCGATGTTGCAAAGACCTTGATGTAAATTGTTAGTGATAGAAGGCCCACAGATCTCAGCAAGGCCACTGAGGGGGCCCAAATGGCAAAAGTGGTGGCAGCCATCTGTGTTCCTGCCATGAGGCCATCCTTTGAAGTCTATCCTCCTGTAATATGTCAGTATAGTATTGACATATTACAGGAGGGAGTGTGACGTGTCCCAGAATAGATAGGGGAATCTGCACTGAAATTAGAGAATCTGATAAGTTATCTTCCACATACTCTAAGGGGTTGATAGCTGTTCCACTTGCAGAGTAGATGAGAGTGTGTGTGGTGCTTTAGGTGATAGAGGAGGTGGTCACCGAAAGCATCTTGACAGTGACAAACCTTCACTCATTCACAGAAAATACTCCAGCTCACAAGATATTATCAGATCCTTAGGGTACCTAAACTCTTGTGGTACCAACAGTATCAAAGATTGGGCTGACTGGGAACCTTTGGAGGATGGGTTTGGTACCGATGCAGCCAGTACCAAGTACTTACTATGGGAGTGAGTTGGCTCTGATTCCCTCAGTATCATAGGTAGGCAAGCAGTCTGGTACTATTTATCTTCTTGTTATTGGTACCAAGTATTGTTGCAGGATCGGCTTGGTCTTTTGAACCATGTCTCTGCTGCTCTGGACATGGGAATTTGAACTTAGTACTGAGTCTGTCTTAGAGGACTGACTCCTCTTTGCCTTTGCAGTACCATCCTCACTGGGAACCTACATGGAACTACCCTTGGGACTTGAGGTTTCTGTAGCCATCTTGTGAGACGGTCACTGAAAGATTCTTGGAGATTTACTCCTTACTTCCTTCTGCTTATAGGCAGATATGAATGAGACCTTCAGCACCGTAGATGTACTCAGTTCCACGGTACTGCCTGCCTTGCTACCGGTCTCTGATGACCAATATCTCAGTGTGGATGGGGTACCAGCTGTATTGAGAGGTCTATCTACCCCCGGATCTGAAGCTGGACATAAAGTTTGCTCCATCATTAGGAGTTTAAACTTAATTTTCCTATTTTTTCAGGATCTATCCTTGAAGTGCTGATATTGCACATACTAGGGATAGGAGTACCACACACAGGCAGCAGAGGCACTGGGAGTGTCTGTCTCTTATCGGAATAGCCTCATGACAGGAGAGACACCTCTTGAATCCTGGGGAGTCCAGCATTCCTGAGTAAAATTCATGAAAATTTAACCCCAGGAGGAGAAATCTCCTAACTACACAACTATATGAATAAAAAGGGGGTTTGTTTGCTTTTTTTGGGGGGCGGGGGGGGGAGAAAAGCAAAACAAATGGAACATTTTTTCCAATAACTAGAACACTATAAAAAGAACAGGAGTACTTGTGGCACCTTAGAGACTAACAAATTTATGTCAGCATGAGCTTTCGTGAGCTACAGCTCACTTTTTCGGATGCATAGAATGGAACACATCTGAAGAAGTGAGCTGTAGCTCACGAAAGCTCATGCTGAAATAAATTTGTTAGTCTCTAAGGCGCCACAAGTACTCCTGTTCTTTTTGCAGATACAGACTAACACGGCTGCTACTCTGAAACCTAGAACACTATAGGGTAAGTAACCATAAGGTAACCAATTATCTGAGAAAAAATGCTAAATATCAGAGAACCGGTACACAGTAGACACTGTCACAGGAGAATGGTGGTTTGAAGGAACCGAAGGTGGTTCACCCATGCAGCCACATATAGCCTTGGTGCTGGGCACAAGGATATGTGGGGCACATGTGTGGGCCGAATGAGCACTGCTACCAAAAATCTTCGATTGAAGGCACAGTACTCAGATGTACCTGAAATGGAGCACACACAGAGACACTATGTGAAGAATATGTTGATTTACAACTAAATAGCGCCTTTACACTAGATTTTGTATATGGTTTTGCTACCTAGGAGGTAACTATAATTATATACATTTATTTAAGGAATTATATAGCTTAATATTTTCAGATTCTTATTAAGTGTATATTTTTGTATGTTAGAAAATGGTGAATAATATATTGTTTATTTACTAGTTAATTAACTTTTTGCTCATGATTTGTGTCTAAGATGGTAACTGGGATTTAACTAAACACAAAACATGGCATATAAAATGTTTATTAAACGAAATATTTTGGATACATAAACATCTCATCAAAACATGTTTCACATTTACAACTACATTACAATAAGTTTAGGCCTTTGTATTAATTCAGATGTCATTTTAACCAGGTTTATTTTTAAAAAGAAAAACAGTATAATAAAAAAAATTAAATAAAAAATCCAATTTCAAAAAAAAATTTTTTTAAATCTTCAATTTTTATCCATGCTGGATTTGGACATTGAAGGAAATAAAGAAAGATCTCGACTGGATATCAAGGATATCAACAACAAGGGATATTTCATTTTAAACTAGATAGGTGGTAACTAATGAGCACATTTAATCTCCCAGACTACTAAAAATTATTTAGATATTTTAAATTGTCAGAGTACAAAATAAAAGGAAACTGGTGGTTAAAAATGCTTTCTTTAGCTCTTATATATTAAGAAGAGCTCAATCTTTTAAACTGAAATGAATTGATTTTTAACTTTCTGTTTTTGAGCTCATAATAAATGTGCTCAGTATTTAAGCCAAACTCTTAAATGAAGTCAAAAGGAAGTCCGCTTAGTAACTCATATCACCACAAGGCTGAAATTTTTACTAAGAGGCCTAAGTCACCACTCCACTGATCTAGTTTATATGGGTGTCACTCTGTTCAAATCAATGAAGTTATGCTGGTGTAAAACTGGAGAAAAGCAGTGGTGAATCAAGACCCATAATGATGTCTAGCACCTTTGCACACAGTATACATAAAACTAAGATAATGAGGTTTAAAAAATGGCTATTGCACATTTCTTTCTAAGCAGAAATAGAGTTTGCCTACAGGGGATTTTTTTTCCAGGAAGGAAGATGCAAGGAGATGTTTGTGAGTTACAAGTTAGGATGAGACACTGCACAAAAAGCTAGTAAGGTGCAAAGAGATGCTGGTGACTTACAAGTTAGATGGGGACATAGTACAGGAAGCAAGGAAAGTTTGGGAAGGTGTGGGTTAATTACATGTTAGGAATGATGTTTCAGGGAAAGCCAGGTCAGTGTGGGAAGAGGTCACTGACATAGATTCATGAAATATGCTGCAAAGAAAGAAGGGTAGAAAAGGGGAGAAATTGAAAAATAAAGGATTAGGGCTAGTTAGAGTTGCCAAGCGTCTGGTTTTCGACTGGAATGCCTGACTGAAAAGGGACCCTGGCAGCTCCGGCTGGCACTGCTGACAGGGCCATTAAAAGTCTGGCCGGCAGTGCAGTGGGGGCCCAGGGCTCAGGCAGGCTCTCTACTTGCCCTGGCTCCACACGGCTCCCAGAAGTGGCTGCCAAGTCCCTGCAGCTCCTAGGCACATGAGTGGCCAGAGAGGCTCAATGTGCTGCCCCCGCCCAAGTGCCAGGTCCGCAGCTCCCATTGGCTAGGAACCATGACCAATGGGAGCTGCAGAGACAGCGCCTGCAGGCATGAAGGCAGTGTGCGGAGCCTCCCTGGCCGCCCATGGGACTAGGTGCCACAGGGACCTGGTGGCCACTTCCTAGAAGCCGTGATAATTGCCACCGGGTCACTGCACTCCAACCCCCCTCCCACACCCTAGCCCCGTGCCCCAGCCTGAAGTCCCCTCCCACACCCAAACTTCCTCCCGGAGTCTGGACCCTGCACTCCCCCATAAACCCCAAGACCTTGCCCCAGCCCTGACCCCCTCCTGTACTCCAAACCCCTCATCCCTGGCTCCATGCCAGAGCCCACACTCCCAGCTGGAGCCCTTTCGCCCTCCCCCGCCCCGCACCCAATCCTATGCCCCAGCCTGGTGAAAGTGGGGGAGAGCAAGTGACGGAGGGAGGGAAGGAGCGAGCAGAGGGGCAGGGCCTCAGAGAAGGGGTGGGGCAGGAGTGTTTGGTTTTGTGCGATTAGAAAGTTGGCAACCCTAGGGCTTGTATTCCCTGAACCCTGCACAGATTAAAATAAGAGTCTGGCAAGACAGGACCCAGTATTTCTGTAGCTGTTATATCATCATCAACCATTTGTGTTTAATGAAAGGAAGGTACCTCACCTGTTTTTGAAAGAGGGTAGCTGATGTTAAATAAATCTTCCAGAAATGAAAAAAGTGGGCCTGTGATATTTAAAGCATAGTCAGCATGCCCATTTTCAATTGCTTCTTTACGACCCCAAATACGTATCTATAATAAAACAAGGAAATGTTATTTTAGACAATTTAAATTTTCACTATCTTCACCTCTCTTCTGTGAAGGTAACATTTCTGAATAGATGTTTTGGAAATGCTGCATCAGATTCTGCAATTAAACTTTTCATACAAGAAAAAAAGACCAAATTTATCACTTGTCCTAACAAACTAATGGGCAAATCCTAATCCAATTGAGGTCACTGAAAGTTTTGGCACTGCCTTCAAAGGGACCAAGATTTGAGTCTAAATGTATATAGAAAGTTTCCTAGTTATTCTTTTATTAAATATGAAACACCACCTTATAACGTAATAACACTGAAGACAACATATTTAAAAGTGATATTTTAACGTGTACCAGCAAAATGGCATGTGCACCTGTCTGTGGTCAGAAATGGGCTTTTGGACAGGCAGATTAGGTGTTTGCAAGGAGAAATTGATAAGTATACTGTTACCCCACCAATATGCCCATATGGGCACATGCATTAATCTGAGACCCTTGGAAAATTTAGCCAGCAAGTTTTGAATACATAGCAGTTAGCAAAATTAAAAACAGATGTGAGTTCCGCACATGCAAGTGCTTGTACATGTTAAATTTCTGGGCACAGTTTTAGAGGCATTTGATCTCCAGATTTAATTTAAAGTGAAAAAGTACTGATATTCAGTTAACATAGTCTCTCCAGCCTTGAGCTCCCCTTTTCTGCCAATGTATTGTAAGAGTCTCAAAACAGCATACCATTGTGTTCAATACCCAGACACAAAGGGTAGAGTTAAAATCATAGTGACAGCTTTAACTTTAAATACTCTGGCGTATAGCAGACTCTCGTCGATATATTTTCAAACAGACATTTATTGTAAATAATTCTTGCAAAAGAGACAAAGAATTAACTGTTTGTCCATTAATGCACATACTTTGGAGATGAAACCTGGATATCTATGTTTGAAAATTAAAGACAAAATCCTGCCCCTTCTGCTTCACAACAGCAGGGAAGATTGCAACCAAATGCTCACAAGTACTAATTTGAGGGCCTGGCTACTGTCCTAATTGAGCACGTCTTGGCTTAGCAAGACACAGTCTGCAATTTTGGAGGCTTGGTCAGACCTCCAAGCTCCCAACATGTCTGATGTGGTGTGCAACAGGCACCATATCAGTGCATGCTTCTCCATTATAAAGGAGCAGTAGAGTGCTTTCTGCTGCACATTCGTAGTGTCTTCGATGGACCAGCCTGAGCCATTGTGCTTTGCAGTAGTAGGATGGCTATGGGACCCACCATGTAACTAATACTTCACTGTCATTCATTGAGTGAATCAAATACTAAGTGTAAACTTTACCCTTGGCTCAATATTATTTTAGCCTAGATTTTTATATCTAATCACCTTTTGTTTTTCAACAAATAAAAAAACAACCAAAATTAAACATAATAATAAAATAACATCTTTTTGACATTTTTGTCCTTAAAGAGTTATAGATACAATATCACAACAGGACAATTGTAACATGGTATGGACATCATTCACTGCATAGGAAAAGTAACTTGAGGGCATACAATAGGAGCTTTTAAAAGTTAAAAATTGTGTCAATATTCAAAAACAGTATGTTATACAGTATAAGTCTATACTAAGCACTTGAAGCACAGCGCTGCTCCCATTCAAGTCATTAGGGTTGGGATTTTCAAAGGAACTTAAGAGAGGTTTTACTCTGCTCATCATTCATATCAGAATGTATTTATGTAGTGATCTGTACAGAGTATATAAACTCTAATTATTATAAATGAGATTTTTATGCACATGTATTTCTTGGATAAATGTTAACAGTTTTACCAGGTAATCAAATACTTTCAAAATAGGACATATATTCAATACAAGTTACAGCTTATCAAACATACAGTGCACCACAGAACCAATTTATTCTGTTAGCTGCTCTAATGAGTGATGCAGACTCTTATTTACCTCGTTGCCCCTTTCAGTCCTGGTGATGTAATCAAAGTCACAAACCACAAAAGCAGTTAGATAAGTTGACATTTTCAGTGTTGTGTTAAATGTGGTAACAGTCCATAGGCTTCCATTCTCATCTTTCATTTCTGATGTATCTAGAACAAAAATAATTTTAGTATAGAAAAAAACTATCGCTACAATACAATAAAACAAGAGTTTGTGTTTTCAAACTAATCTTTTGTACATCTCTTTATTACATTTCAGTACTCCGTATGACAGCACTGGCTACATATATTTTGGTAATAGCAGCATGCCAACTTTCCCACTTAGCTCATTCCATGTACTTAAATTATTACATATTACTTGTATTATTAATGCAAAGACTCTACTACTCCACTCATCAACTTCTTAATCAAAATCTATGAAGCATATCAAACCGTGCATTAGTTTTGGAATGTGGAAAAGCATAGAACATATTCTCCCATGCTATACTTCTATAATATGTATGTTCATAATATCACTCAAGAAAACATCAAACATGCCTGAGAGTTAACAAATACTTTAATCTCACATGGTTCAAATAAAGGGCCAATCAAACCGTCCACAGAAAAACCTATGGAAGGCATTTCTGAGAGAGGAAATATCTGCAGACTACCTTCACAGATATTCCCCTGTTTTAGTACCAAAGTTACATTACATGCCTCACAGATTCGGTAACCATTGACTTTTCTTACTTGAAATGATGTACATGAGAAATAAAGAATCATGACAATGAGGATATTAAAAGAGACATTTACACACGAAAGGAAGGAATCTCACAGCTTTTTAGGTTTCCTGCATGAATACTATCTGTCCCTCATTTGGCATCTTTGTCACACACAGCATCCCACATTAGGTAAGAATCAGTGGTGAGAAACATTGCCAGGGCAGCATATAACAGCTCGCACTGCTGCTGACCCTGTCATGTCTATTCTGTGGACTAACAGATTATTTCAATTATGTTACTGTTAAGGAAGTTTTCATAAGCATCCAAAAAAATGTTTAAGATATACACAATCTCCCCTGCCCCCTGTCCTTAAATAACAGAAGTATAGCTCTCACACGTACAACACCACAACTTCAGAAGTAAAAGTCATGCAGTAAAATATACTGAGTAAACACTGTATGGTAAGACTCAAAACATGAACTGTTGCGCAATCAAACATCATAGCTACCAGACATGGATATGTCACCATTGAAAGGTGACCCAATACCACCATCACCCACCTTTCAAGATTGCGACTGTGCATATTTGCCTGTGAATTTATAGATTTTTACTAACCCTCTCTGACTTTTTTTTCAGACCTACTTAATAATGTTCCTGCCTCAACAACCCATGTCTCTTAGGACTTGCCTACACACAAAAATTAATCTGGAATAAAAGTAGGGTATGGATTCAAAACAGATTAAGTATTCCCGATTAACTCCATGTGCAGATTCTTATTCCAAAATAAGACACTTATATTCTGGGGGCCAGAGGGAAGTTTGCACATGGAGTTAATCAGGAATAGCTATTCCTAAATAGTCCCTCTCTCAGGTTGGTTGGCCCTTTAAGGTAAGTTGGACTGTGCCTTGCCCATGACCTAGCAGTTATCCATCAATCTTTCCTCTGATCTAGCCAGGCAGGGATAATTAGTGATCCCAGCTGGGTGTAATGGAGCTAGAATGACTGACCCCAGCCGCGGAAGACAACTTAAATTGAGCTGAGCTCAGTTGAGGGAAGAAGACCGGGGAGAGGGGAGGTAGAGAGTTCCCTCTCACTAGGAACGTAGAAGAAATAGAATCAATCCATGTAGTGGGCCTGAAACGGGGGCAAGATCCAGGGAGAGACTGCAGAGATGGCAGGACTCTTCTTTGGAGAAAAGCCCACAGGGAATAGAGTAGATTTTTGTGTCAGGGAACCCTGAGATAGTGTTTGTACGTGGAAGCAGAAGACTTAAGTAGCCCGGGGGGGGGGGGGGGGGAAGCCTATTCAGACTTGTTTTGATTTTCATTTGAACCTTTCGGTTACCTCAGATAGGGTTTGAACTTTGTGACTTGGCCGGAAGGCTGAGCCATGGAAGATCTTGTTAGAGGCAGATGCCTGCAAAAGGCACTGGAAATAAGGAGACCAGTGACATTATGCAGGGGCCTGAGGGGGGTGGAGGGTGGGGGCACTCCAGGGAGCAGTTTTCCCCACCCTACTCCCCATGTAGACAAACCCTAACCTCTTCTGTCCCCAAACAGGAGCAGCAACCGCCTCCTTTTAGGAGATGGAGTCCTCCTCCAGTAATCTATCAACAGCACTCTTTTGACCAGCAAGGACTACCATAGGACCATTCAAAGTCTCTCCACACAAACCAGAGAACCTGATCTCTGCAACATCATGTTCTGCTAACCGCCTTCCACTTACATTTCTTTTTTTACAGTTAACTTCCAGTCCATGCTTTGTATTATTGCTCTCTATTGCTAGGACAGAACACATTAATTGAACAGAATTTTCAAATATTTGAGCCTTTAGTCCAGGGATAACCAATCACTATAGTACAGGATGATACAGTAAAATAATGTGCAATGATTATACACTGTTGAAGTAAATTCAAACCTTTATTAAGGTAACTTGGAGAAATACAGATGTCCATTTTTTAACCTACCTATAGCAGGCATGTTGGAAAGGGCCACGTAACTGGGATGATGGACAATTATGATGTTAAAGGTTGCCTTCATGGCAGGTTCATCAAAGCAGGGATAAACAGTCCTGGCATATGTTGGTTCAAGCTGTGATGCAATCAGCATACTAAATTGGAAATACAGATATGGTTAATCCAGCATGTTGCAGCTGATCAAAAACATTATATAGTGCACAAAATCTGCCAAGTTAGAAAAAGAAAAGATAAATCATATACATATGTGGATTTAGAAAAGGGTTAGTCATTATTTAGAGAAATGTATGACTCAGTTGTCCCCCACAGAGATCCATGTGCAGATTTGCAGCTTGTTTAATTTAGCCATTTTAATGGCTAATTCTTTTCTTACATGTCTTTCTTTTCTAACTGATGAGGTCACATTTTTATATATTTGTTCTTATTTTTCTAATTTGATTTCTAATATGGTGTTAAAGTCTCATGCATAGTTCAGACCACTTACGGCAGTCAAGTGCTCAGAAATTATGTAGCCACCCATATTGAATCAGAAGTAGATTTGATGTAGATGCCTGATTTTCTCTCTAATCCAAACTTTCTTATTTTAAAAAAGGTCGAGTTTATTAAAGGATTTAAAGAATTATAGGACGTGTTTATGTGCAAAACGTGCCCCTCATCTCCACCCAAACCAGGCACAGAAGCACCCTACATCAGCAGCACAGCAGCAGTTCTATGGCACTGCGGAACACCATCGAGAAAATGCTTATGGGGACCCTGTAGCACCTCTGTGCTGTAGAACTCTGCTCCAAGATGCCACTTGTGGTAGTCTGGAAGAGGGCTTTGTGGCAGAGTGCAGCAGACCACGGGAGAAGCCGGTGGACCCATTGGCCAAATTTTCAAAAGCATCCACTGGTTTTGGGTGCCCAACTTTAGACAACTGAGGAAAATCCTTACTGGAGAGAAGCAGGGAAGATGCTGACAGAAGCAATTTCCATTCTCTGTACAAACCAAATGCAAATACATCACTGTAACAGGGATTAGAGACAGATCTACAGGTACACCACGAGAGGATACAGCTGGAGATGAACCACCTGTGTTTTGAAAACCAGCTGTTGAAGATGGGTATCACCAAGGTGAGAGAGAAGATGGGTAGCACCAATGTGAGGCAGAAGACAAGGAGTGCCACTGCCAGCATGAGGAAAGAGAGGACGGGGAATGTCAATATCATCTTGAAATGGACAGATTTCACCCGCAAAACCCTAATCCAGTAGGTGAAACCAGACACCCACATATCTGTCCAAATGGGTGGCAGAGACTCCAAATTATTTCCTTGCTTTAAGGAAGGGAATGATATGGATGTGTTTCTAAATTATTTTAAAATAGGGTGTGAATTGAATAAGATAGGGCAGGAGGACATGGTCTGGTCCCTGGCTTCATTACTGTCACAAATGAAGGACTTAGACATTTTCACCCTTATGGACAGAGAGAAATATAAAGATCATGGGCAACAAAAACAAGCTTTCTTGACAAAGTTCAAACTTCTCCCTGCATATAGAAGGTCCGGGGAGTTCAGAAAAAAAGGGACATGATCTATGCTGAGGTTTCAATTCAAATGATGGGCTATGTAAGAAAATGGGGAACTGATTGGAGGGTTTCCATGGTTGATGAGATCTATGAATTAATGGGATTAGAACAATTCCTTAAACTCTGCTACCCCAACCTGAAATAATGGTTAATAGACAAAGATCCAGGAGGCATGACCATATCTGGGAAATGGGCCGACCAACATGCAGACAGCCCATCAGCAAGTGAAAGAAAAATCAAGGGAGATAGCACCAATGTGACCACCCAATCAAGACCCGTCCTCCCCACTGAAGGGAGAAGGGGCTAAATCCAGAAATGGTAGGAGGCAAACCATAACAAGGGTCCAAAAAGGGAACCTAGGGAGCGGGTATGTTTTTATTGCCATAAAAGTGATCATAAGACAAAATACTGCCTGGTGCTAGGGAGATCAGAGGCTAGTTGTAGCACACAGCAGTTTCAGGTGGCAATGACTCCACCATCAATGGAACCAAAACTAGTCCCATCAGTGAACATGACTCTATCAGACTCCAAATGGGAATCAATTAAACCCTGTTTCCCAGTGGAGGTCGATGGGAAACAGTCCAAGGATGGAGGGATGCTGGAACCCAAGTAACTGGTATGCCCATGATCAGTGGACCCCTCATGGATCATTCCAGATAGACTCATGACCATTCAGGGAATAATAGGTCTCCATTTTCATGTCCCTGTGGCTCAGATCCACCTGAAATGAGGTGGCAATCAGGGCCCTAACACTGCTGGGATACCCTCTGGGATACCCACTGCTGGGATGCCAGAAGAGGTCTTGCTAGGAAATGACCTACAGTCCTGGGCCTGCACCACTTTTATGGTTACTTGGAGCCAAAAGCAGAAAGCCACAGCCCTTGCCTCAGGCCAAGCTGAAAGTTGGCACACAGCTTTGAGCTGCTGCCTGACAGTGTAAGTGCATGGCCTGGGCCTAGGCAGAGTCCTCCTGATTCCCCCTCTGAGGACTGTGTAAGTGGGCCACAGTGATCAGAATAAGCTCTCCCAGTTTCCAGTTTGGAAATCAAGCAGAAACAATTAATTGACCCCTCAAGGAAAACCTAGGGGTGCAGCAGACTGCCCTGGCAACTTCCTGGCAGGATGGCACCTGGAAAGGTTTCTCTGGGATCAGAGGTTGTTTTACAGAGAGTGGATGCTCCTTAAGAATATTGAGCCATGGAGTATACAGAGACAATTGGTGGTATCACAAAAGTACCATCTTAGACTACTCAGGCTAGTTGGGACATGTGGGAATACAGCTCGGCAAACAGCACTTACTCCAGAATTTCTATTGGGCTTGGGGTTTTGAGACAGTGCAAAAATACAGTAAGAGCTGTGACCCCAGTCAGAGAGTGGGAAATGGCTGGAATAAGAGCAAGGCTGGCCTGATTCCTCCTCCCATTATAGAGGAACTCTTTCAGAGGATTGCTATGGACATTGTGGGACCCCTTAGCAAGACTACCCATATGGAGAAAAAATATATTCTTGTGGTAGTACTGCTATCAAGAAGTGGTAGCTCTCCTCCATAGAGGCAGACAAGATGGCTGATACCTTGCTAACAACATTCAGCCGGGGGCAGGGGCGGTTTTCCCTGAGGTTTTGATTGATCGTGGGGCAAACTTATGTCTGCCCTACATGAAGGGCTATGGGAGAAATGTGCAGTTCCACAACTTTGGTCATCTCCCTGCTACCCCCACACTACTAGGCTGGTTGAGAGATTTAACGGAATCCTTAAAATAATATTGAAAATGTTGTGGACCAACAGCCTGGTGATTGGGATAAATATTTACCTGTTATTTGCCTATTAGGAAGTTCTCCAGGAATCCACAGGATTCTTCCTTTTTGAACTTCTCTATCAGAGGAGGGTACAGGGCCCCCTGGACCCAATGAGAGCAGAGTGGGAACATATAGCCTCTCCCAAGGGAATGTCCATTGTGGAGTACTTGTTGGGTTTCTGGGAAAAAATTCATTGAGCTCCTGAGTTTTCACTGACAGAATCTATCTAGAGCTTGGAAGAAACAGTCTGGCATGACCATACGACACATGCTCTGACACAGAGTACAGGGGACCAAGTTATGATGATCATTCCAGTGTTGGAGGCACTGCACATGTGCTGTCAGTGCCAAATCCTGAGCATAAAGTGGTTTGATGTTGTGGAAAATGTCACAATCTTGCTCCAGCATATATAGATAACATTTGTATTTTCAGTCAGATTTGGGAAGAGCATGTGATCCCCGTAAGGAAGATGCTTTACAGCATTCAGATGGTAGGCCTGACTGTAGAGGTGGAAAAATGCAAGGTGGGGATGGCAGAAGTGGGCTATTCTGACCATGGAGTGGAGAGGGGCTGCATAAAACCGCAGCCTGCAAGAGAGGAGGTTATTAAGAATTGCTCCACTCCCCAGATAGAAAAACAAGGTACAATTCTTTACTGGGATGGCCAGATATCACCTGAGATTGTCCCTCACAGATCTATGTATAAGAAGGGTAAGTCAGACAAGGTTACCTGGTCCAAACAGAGTCAATACAACTTCTGTGACCTGAAAGAAGACATAAGTACAGACCCAGTTCTGGTATATCCAGACTTTGAAAAGGCTTCCATGGTATTCACAGATGCCTCTGACACAGGCGCAGGGCTGTGCTGATGCAAGCTGATGAAAAGAGGAGAAGCACCCCACAGTGTATGGGAGCAAGAAATTGCATCCCTGAGAAAAAACAACTATGCAACAAAGGAAAAAGAATGTTTGGTTCTGGTGTGGGCCCTCAGCAAACTACAGCCCTACTCTTTTGGATGACATTTCACTGCATGCACTGACCATTCCCCACTCACCTGGCTACATCAAATAAAAAGGACAAATACCACATTGCTAAAATAGAGATTAGTGCTCCAAGACTAAGATGGAAATTATTTGTGTTAAAGGGAATGCAAATTTGGTTGCTGATGCCCTGTCCAGTAAATAAGAAAATGATTCCCCTAGGATGCAGGTCAACCACCCTAGGCCATATTTGTATGTACAGTGCAGCATCTGTACTGATACAACTGCGCCATTGCAGCACCTGAGGTGAAGATGCTCTATGCCAACAGGAGAGAGCTTTCCTGTCAGCATAAAAAAACGCCTCCACAAGCAGCATGACCTATGTTGGCATGAGAAGCTCTCCCACCAGTGCAGCGCTGTGCACACAAACGCTTATGTTGGTGTAATTTATGTCACTGAGGGGAGTTGAATATTCACATCCTTGAGCGATATAAATTTTTTAGACAGGTTGTAGTGTAGACATAGTCCTAGTTACACCCACTTCGGCAGGGGAGATACGATATATGGCAATTTCCTGCACTTATCCTTGAAAATCTTTATAGTATTAAGTTTATGTATTATTTTGAGCTGGGATTATATGTAACCCCTCTAGAGGGGAGATGTGATGTGAAGTCTGGTAGTTCAAAGTACTATACTGAAAATGTGCCAGACAAGAATAAACTTTTTGAGAATAAGTTTGAAGTGGAGTTCCTGAGGAATACTTAGGAAGAGGTTAATGCAAATCCCCCACCTCTAGTTATGCAAAAACTCAGCCTTTTGCAGCTAAGACCTGAAGAAGGGGTCATTGTATGCTCATTATCTCTTCTCCGAGACTGGAGATGAAGGGCTCGTATAAAGAAACAGCTCAACTATCCAGCCAGGGATCTGGTTCTGAATCTGAGATTGTCATGAACATGTAACAACAGGGCAAACCCAGTTGTGGGTTTTGAAAGACTGACCAGAGCTTGAGGGTGGAGTTGGGGATGATCTCTGGTAAGCATTTTTGCTCACCTAAAGATCTTCTTTGTTTTTAATGTTCTCCCTGTAACAATAAAAGTGCTTGCTTAGAAAGAGCTCTGTGGTAACCTATAATTGCAAGCAACACACAGCTCATAGCCTAGCTAGAGAGAAAACAAAGTACAGCTGGTGGCCTCTTAGGCAGTCTGGCTTGCTGGGGATATCACAGTGTAAATCCAGGGAGCTATACAGCCTTAAAGAACTCCAGTCAGGGTGGAGTAAGACATGGTTCTCTGCCCAAGAGGTAATGGCTGGGAGCCAGAAATCTTTAAATGGGTGCCCTCAAGGGAGCACAGAGGAGGAATACAGGGGCAGTCACCCTTAAACTATGATAGCCCTCTCTTTCGGTTTCCACAGAGTTAGAGAGCTCCTTTAATCCCTATGGATTCCATAGGAGCTGCAATGGCATAGGCTATGTAGGAGTGGACGTAACGAGTATATCCGTGCATAAATCTGACACCTAACCGTGCCCCTCCCCAACCAGCAATGCCCAGTATTGGGGTAGCACTTGCTGTTGGTCTTAGGAGATGTTGTGGGCACCTTACACCACTGCAAATTCCCCAACCCCAGTGGAATTTCTGGCTCTGCCCCCACCCACACACACACATGGTGCCAGGATCTGTGCTAGTAGAAGCTAGCAGAGAGCCTGCATGAATTTGGTACACTGCCTGCAAATAATTCTCATTACAAAGCATAACACTTATGCTGGCCAAGGCATTATTACAAAAAGAATTAAAAGTTGTTTTTCCAGCAGATTTCCACATAAAAAGAAAACAAAAGTAAAATGAAAATGCTTAATCTACTGTTCATAAACAGTGGGTATTTCACCCCTAGTTCCTCAGGTCAGGCAGTGGTATGAGTCACTGCTTGTTTGCATGCTTATTTTTAAAAAGATCCTAATGTGACTGAATTGCTAGCAAACTTTATTCCACATTGCAAATCTACCACATTTGACACAAATCAGTCCAAATGGAATTTTATTTTCCTACAGCCTAGGATTGTATAAGCAGATAAATTAACACCCCCCACTATTCCTCTTTTGCACAAATAAATTTGTAGAAAATGAACCTTTTTATAAACTGTTTTAAGAAATGTTGTATAACAGTGCCAGAGGCTAGCAAAATAAAATCAAAATTAGAGTATTCCCACATACGAGCAACCTGACTGTTAACAGGCTCTTTAAGAATAAGGCATAATTACTTCAGCTATTCCAAGTTGTATTTCACCTTGTATGAAATGAACTAAGTTTAAAACACTAGAAATCTTTTTCATAGGTGATAAGCTGGCATTTCTGCAATAACTCCTATTACCAGCCTTCTTGCTAGATCATAATAGTATTAGGATGACACTGGAAGTACAACAGTCTCCACCTTCTCCCCATGTCCCAACTGTTTAGGAAAGTAACATTTCTGAAATTGTTAACACTGTTTACACAAAACTACATTTTTTAAAAAGCTGTTTACAACCACATTCAACTCCTTTGAAACATGTATGGGGATTGAATCTTGAAGATAGCTTAGTGTAAACCATCTTAGTTTTAGGGTGGACAACTCTTAATGGATCATCCTCAGTAATCCATATTAGTCCTGTTTCTAGTCCTTATCAATTGACATAATACAGGCAATTTAAAAAAAAGCAGAATAGCTAGTGGATTGCCCATTAACACCTACCAGTGTTCATTTAAAACACAAGAACACAAGAACAGCTTGTGACGTTACACCTCATAATGCTTTATAAAAATGTGCTTATGAGTGTAAATATGTCATAACTGGAATATGTTTTATGCTAGATATGCCGTGTAACATATCTTTGCAAAGGTTATGTTCTACTTAATGTATGCATCCTATTTCTATGCAAGTATCATTTTTATATCTGAAGTTATGAGCGTTGGCTCTATGCTTGTATTTAAAGTGTTTGCTGTAGAAGTACATAAGGCAGATTTGGTCAACACAGTGTGAAGGAGTTATTCAAGTAATTGGGAGTACTTAACTAACAATGGACTTTGGGAGACGCCAATCCACATCTAAGCTTTCCTGGGAACGTTCAAACTAACATGTAAACAATGGCTTTGGCCTGCAAAAAGCTGAATCATTCATAGACATGTGACTTGCCCAGGTGACTGCAAAACTCCATCTTGTTGAGGGGATTTTACACAGGAGAACAGAGGGGTTTACACCCACAAGAGAAAAACTATACAAGCCACTGGAAACCCCTCCATTTGGTCTTCAGCTGGCTCAGAAGATAGCCTCTCCACCCCAAAGAGATGCCTGAAAGAAGCTTGAACAAAGGACAGTAACTACAGGGGTGTGAGAGATTGCTGGACTTAGACTAGGAAGGAGTCTAGTCTGTCAAATAATCTTATTGGAACATCTCTGAGGGTGAGATTTACCTGTGTTTAGTTTCCTACTGTATTAGGCTTAGACTTGCATGTTTTTGTTTTATTTTGCTTGATAATTTACTTTGTTCTGTTTGTTATTACTTGGAACCACTTAAATCCTACTTTTTACATTTAATAAAATCACTTTGTGCTTATTAATTGACCCAGAGCAAGTAATTAATTCCTGGGGGAGTAAACAGCTGTGTATATCTCTCTATCAGTATTATAGAGGGCAAACAATTAATGAGTTTACCCTGTATAAGCTTTATACAGAGTAAAACAGATTTATTTGAGATTTGGACCCCATTGGGAACTGGGCATCTGGGTGCTAGACACAGGAGCACTTCTTAAGCTGCTTTCAGTTAAGCCTGGGGGACGTGGCCGGCTAGCGTGTCTGGCACAACAAGACAGGGTACTGAAGTCCCAAGCAGACAGGGAAAAATGGGCTCAAAGAGTCCCAGCACATCAAGTGGCAGTCCCAAGGGAGTCCTGTGACCCAACCCATCACACAGCCATACTGGATCAGACCAAAGGTCCATCTAGCTCACTATCCTCTCTTCCGACAGTGGCCAATGCCAGGTGCCACAGAGGTAATGAACAGGTAATCATCAAGTGATCCATTTCCTATCATCCATTCCCAGCTTCTGGCAAACAGAGGCTAGGGACACCATCTCTGCCCATCCTGGCCAATAGCCATTGATGAACCTATACACCATGAATTTATCTAGTTCTTTTTTAAACCCCGTTACAGCCTTGGCCTTCACAACTATTCTCTGACAAAGAGTTCCAGATGTTGACCGTGCATTGTGTGAAGAAAAACACTTCCTTTTGTTTGTTTTAAACCTGCTGCCTATTAATTTCATTTGGTGACCCCTAGTTCTTGTGTTATGAGAAGCAGTAAATAACTTGTGAGTCTTCAAGAATCATTTACATTTGCTATCAAAGGGCAACACTATATTGTGTACAAAATGGGTACCAAGAAAAACTGCACTGATTAGGATAGTACCCAAAAATCCTAAAATGTAGATGAAATTAAGCCAGTACTTTAGTACATATTCCATAGGAACACACACTATCCTTGATCTGATCACACAGCACTCACTTCACAGCAGTGAAAGTTGTGCATGTAGTCTGATGGTAAAACATGCCTCCCAAATTCCATGGACCTAATCCAATACAACTGAAGCAGGATGAAGGAAGACAAGAGTGTCTTTAAAACACCTTTCTGACTCCTCTAATCCTGACAATGACTCTCTTACCTATATGCCACCCATGGATTCCCCAGCTTGAGGCTCATAAGGATAGCTTTCCAACTACTTTGTACTGTCTGACCAGTGCAAAGCATCCAGAAGTGGGGCCGGGCTTATATTTGACTCCCTTTGGTGCTGTAAGCACTGCAGAAAGGTACTCCACAGTGGCTACAAATAGTGCCTTCATTTTTCATTTCCTCCCCCACACTTCAAGACCTGTTTAAGTGTGCAACTTAGATCACTTGCCATTATCTATAATCAAACAGAACATTAATGGTTATTGTGTTGTTATTCATATTACTTTTTTCTTATTTGTGAGCTTAGTGCTTATGAGAGGACTAGAGAGCTCTCGCTCTATAAGAATTATAGCACAGATGGACACAGGTTTTCCACATCAGTTCACCAATGTGCCTCAACTCTGATTTGGCAAAGTGAGAGAGAAGTTCATTCTCAATGCCAATTAAGCCTTTCACTTCTATTAAGCTGCCAACAGCTATGTGGACATCTGAGCAGGAGAAACCGTTAGCACAAAGTGATAGAAAACCATTATCTTCTGCAAGTTGTACAGTGGCTTTACCAAAATGGCTAACGAACTAGATTTGAACTGAAGACCTAGAGATGAAAGATGCCCTATTGCATAGTGCCTGGGCTATCTAATCCTCCACTAGAATTAGTCTTCTAAAATAATTAAAATAACCTTGTCAGGTACCTTATTAGACCTGACAAATGATGTCCCAAAAATATATCCATACTGCAGGAGAAGGATTGAGTTTCTGCAGCACAAACTGCGAGAGACTCAGAGCTAGGAAACTGCTACTATGGTAAGATTGAAGACTTCACTCTGAAAGAAGGAGAAGTTTCAGAATAGTGTTGCATGGATCAAGTTCAGATAAAGTCATTTAAAATAAGGAAAGATATGCAAAAACTGACTTGAGAACATCAAGAACGCAGGCAAGAGCAGATAAGCAAAGCAACACGTTAAATCTGCAACCCACAGAGTTCCTTTGATTCAATCTACTGTCTGGACATAACTGGAATCTTTTAACCAGACTGCAATCTTACATACCATAGTTACTACAGGGTAAATTAAGGACAGAATGGAACAATTCATATAAATCTTTTTGCCACTTTGCTAAGCTATTTAGGGAGGTTGTACCATAAAATGAAGTCATAACATAAAGAACAGTATGTAAATGGGTACTAAGAATACATACACAGGATATTCATTTATATACTTAGTGGTGTAATTTTCTATGCCTACTTGTATAAAACTAAAAGGGGCTTTCTAAAGAAATTAAGAAAAAATTCAGTTTTCCTTACCTCAAACTTCATAATTAGACAAATACCATTGTATAAAGAGATCCATGAAAGAATGGATGAAGATTGCAGGAAAAATAGAAGAAATTTGTATTAATTTCTCCAGAGTTGGTATCAGCGGAGTTAGGTTATATGACAGTCTCATGCACTTTTTATTTCAATAAAACAAAAAAATTAAGTTTTTTTTTATTGGTGTGTGTTCATGCATGAATGGATGATTTTTTTTTTAGCAAAATGAATATTATCTATTTGGCACATTCTCATAATATCCAATCCACTAACAGACAGCTTAATCTAGTGAACTAATCAGTAGATTGGGATCCAAGAATGCCAGAATTCTAATTCTAGCTCTACTGACCTTGAGCAATTCACTACTCCTTAAATTATTAAAGGTAAAAAAAAAATTAAAATCCCATTTTCTGATGTGTTTTGTTTACCGTATGCATCTCAGTTTGGACAATGAAAAATCAACGAATTAAGTTTCACTTTTGTTTAAATGAGTTTGTTTCCAGATTCTTAGGATGAAATTTGCCAGCACAAAGTCTGTGCAGCATGTAAGCACATAATTGCTATTTTGCAGGTTAATTTATTTAAAATGAATGTTTTTATTTAACTTGTACTGGACCAAGTTTAAGTTGATAGTGTCTCTATATTGTGTGCTCATTTTTTTGAAAGTGCAAAGCACTGTCATTGGTGATTTGATTTTTATAGTTGCAGTTAAGCAAATACTAACATCCATACCGCCTAACAACAACATTCACAGACTCCTCCACTCTACATCTAAGTACCATTTTATTCCAACATGCACCTGCAGTGCATGCATCTAATTCCTCAAAAAAAAAAACAAAAAAAAAAAACCCACCCTCAAACACACAGCCTGAACTCTAACCTTAACTCAATTAAGATATATTCTCTGCAGACAAACATACAGGTGAAGTGCATAATGTGTCATATGTACATGAAAACATCTGAGGTCAGAGTTAAGGTTTTGCATTTGAGTCTGACTATGATACATTGGATGTGTGTGCTGTCCTAGTCCCTCATATTAACATTAATGGAAGGGGAGATCTGAAGCAGTCAGAGCACAGAGCAGCATAGCTTGCCTCTGTTGAGGCAGCTGCTCCATTGGACAAACCTTTTATGGCCCCACTCCGGGAGACCTGAGAAAGTCTACTGGACTAGAAGTAGCGTTGGCAAACTTAGCAAGTGTGAGAGGCTGGGGAGAAGGAGACATGCAGAATGGTAAGAAGGCCAGGGAGCAAAACTGGAAGCAGAATGGCAAGTTCCATGTTTGTCATCTTTAGCACAAAGCATGTGTCTGTACCACTTGTTCATGTGATGGGGCTAGGTCAGGGAAGCTAATGGCAACAGTGATGAGGAGCTTGCTGCTCCCCTACTGAGCTCTTCTGTCTAGGATGAACCTCCTGTAATTCCTGAGAAGGGGGGTCCGGCTCTGACAAGCCTGTAGATTTTCTTGAGATTATGAGTAGTGCTGCCAGGGGAGAGCTTGGCAACACAACTCAGAGCCTGGGGAGGAGGCATGAATGACAAGAATCCCAGATGATGGCTTGGGAAGGCATTGTGGCAACTAGGGTACAGGCTGTAACAATAAACTAGGCAGGGAGATGAGGCTGGGGAAGCAGTCTGGGAGAATAGAAGTGGCCAGCAGATCTGAGCTGTTCAGATTTGTCTTTGCAGACCTAGAGTAGGTAGAAAAACAACTCCCCATCTATTACACTTTAAAATTTGAATATTGACTTTCCCTGAGCTGTTATGCTTATATGTGTGAGAAACTTGTACTTTATGGGGACTGTAGTTCTTTAGCTACAGGAGGCTGAAAGATGTCTGAGCTGCATTTTGCACTATGGTTTTACTCACATAATTGGTTTTGGGAATTGGTTCTACGGTGGACACCTGGGCTAATATAAATAAGGGGCTCCAGCATCTTTTTGCAAGCCTTCAACTATTTGGTCTGATTTGTAACATCAGATAATCACAGGACAGTCGCTACATATTCTATATAACTGCAACAGTGCTGACCATGTAGTGCTCTTTTTAGAGGATACCGGTGCCAATAATCCAGCAACAGCTAACTTTAACAGACACAAGCTTTTACCAAATCTATTTTTTGTAATAAGTCACAATGTAATTGTGGGGGCAGAGGAAGGAAGAGACATACCATAAAACACAGCTAATACAGGGCCCAATCCTGCAACCTTTACTGTATTGAGTTGCACTTTCTCACGCTGAGGTCAATGGAACTGCTTGCATAAGTGCTACCTGCTCAGCAAGAACAAGGACTCTAGAACCTGACCTGCAGATTGCAAGCCAGCAGAGGGAATCTACAGTCTTGATTAATACCTCCATGACCTTGGTAAATAAACAGCATGGAACAGGTTAAGGAGCAACTTATGAATGTATGTTGCAGTGACTTTTTTCCTTCATAGAGGATCTGCTAACACATTATCTAATAACAAACTGTATGGTTGTTTAAACCTGAAAGGCAGAGGGTGGGGGAGGGATATTCCTGTTGTCAGACAAGACTACTTTATTTTTATAGTGTCTTTTATGTGTTCTATAGCCACAAAAGTGCTTTTCTTGTTTAACTCCACATAACAGACAAAAAGAGAACTTAAGCTATAGGCAAAGGAGAAATATTCTTCAGCCAAGATCAGATACAAAATAGAGACACCACTTTCTCTATTTCCTGGCATACACCTAGAGGACATTACTAACTAGATGTGTGTGTCATTGCAAATTTGTACTGATTTTCCTAAAATGCAAGATGTGTTCAGATCTGAGGTTTTGGTTTTAGCTTCCTCCGTCTCTAAAAAGCTTATAATTCCTTTTTGGGAAAAGAGGAAAGAAGAGAGATACCTGGCTGTGTTCCCCTCCCCTTCCCCACCAACCACCTCCTCAAAACGCACCAAAACAAGTACTTAGGGCAGTGGTCTTCTGCCTGTTTTCATTTGCGGACCCCTACAAATTTTCAACCAGAGGTGTGGACCCCTTTGAAGTCACACAGTCTGCGGACCCCGATGGGTTCCTGGACCACAGGTTGAAAACCACTGATTTAGGGGATTAGCCAAAGCCCACTGAAGTCAAGGGCAGTCTCTCCATTGTCTTTACATGGGTTTGGATCGGGTCCTCTGATGCTCATCTGATGGCACTATAAAAACAAGCGCCTCTAAAGTCAGGAGGAGCTGGTGTCCCAGCCTTTGACCGGAACAAAAGTGTCCCAAGCCCTTTCCCGGGCGTCATCTCAGAAACTGGCTCGGGAATTAGCCAGCAACTCTTCTGGGGCTCGCGGGAGCAAAGCGCCCCTCGGGGCCACGTTCTCGGAGCTGAGCGCTGCAGTCTGGCACCTGCCCTACGCTAAACCCAGCGCTTAGCTGCCCGCTTGCCCGGGCGCCCAGATGGCGCGGCACGTCCCCGCGCGCTCACCTGCTCTGCCCCTGGTCCGTGTAGCGGGTGAGGAAGAGCCCGTCCAGATCCTCGCTCAGGGGCCCCCTGAAGCTGAGCTGCAGCACGTAGCGCCCGCCGGCCCGCAGGCTCCGCCGCAGCCCCAGCACCGCGTACTCCTGCCGCTCCTCCAGCCACAGCTCCGCCACCTCGATGCTGCCGCCGCCGCCGCCCGGCCCCTCCAGCAGGGGCCCCCGCACGGCCGCCCCCCACAGCTCCAGCTCGGAGCTGTGCAACAGGATGGTGGCCGTGTCCTGGGCGCAGCGCACCGTGATGTTCACCTGGCCGGAGAAGACAAAGGGGCCGGGCTGGCCGGGACTCACGCGGGGCCAGAGCCGCAGCTCGTAGTGGAGGGGCAGCAGAGCGCGGGGCAGGCGCGGGTTGTCCCAGACCCCCGGCGGGCGCGTGCTGCCGGGACTGGGCCGGGGGCTGGGAGTTGGGGGGCAGCAGCCGGCGCCCTCCTCCTCCAGGCCGGCCGTGGGCAAGGCGGGAGCCGCGGCCGCCCGCAGCTCCTCCACCTCCTGCAGGCAGCGCCCGTACAGAGCCCCCAGCACGGCCAGGGCCAGCAGCAGCGCGGCCAGCAGCAGCGCGAGCAGGGCGGCGGGCTTCCTGCCCAGGTAGAAGCCGGAGGCTGCCTTGGGTCCCATGGCAGCAGGCGCCGGGAGCACAGCGCTGCTGCAGCGCCCAGTTACTCTCAGAGCGCGGCAGCGAGTGGGGCTGGGGCTGGGCTGCACCCTGCGCGCAACGAACAAATACCCGGGGAGCGCTGGCGGAGGTGGAGCCCCTCCGGCCAGGGGCAAGGCAGGAGGAAGGGGAGAGGTGCCCACGCTCCGGGGCTCCCCTCTTGCTCTGGAGGTGGGAAAAGGTAAGAGGCGGACCCACTTGGATCCTGCCCATCTTTGGCCCCAAGCCCTCAAAGTGTATAATCAAAAACTGGGAACGAATCTAGACTCTCCTATTTCTCTCTCACGTTCCTGATGCCTCTCAGCACAATAATGGGTGAGTCAGACACATTTTAGCCCCCGATTCCTCACATTCTAATACCTAAATAGAGGACAAGTCTCGCTCCTCCTACAACACCAAAAATACTTTATCCTGGCACATCCTCCCATGCCAGCCCCACAAAAACCTAGAGCCACTATCTGGAGCTGGCCATCCCCAGTCAATTTTTGGCCCTCCCTCGTGACATTCTGTGGCAGCGAGCCCCAATCTTTGTGTGCCCAGTGGCACATTTATGTTTTCAGAAGAATGTGGTGGGTGCCAACAATTTTTTCAAGGCTTATTTTGTATTTGTACATTAAATAATACAAAAAAACATCATATTTAATATTACATAATATATGAATCCAGAGAGAAGAGAGAAGCTGAAGAGAAGCCGCGAGGACAGAGGACACCAGCGCCTATAGCCCCGGAGTACTCTGTCCCCAGCAGGCACAGGGCCGTGGCTTCTCTACCCTGCTGGACACTAGGCGGCCCCGCGCCTGCCTGGGACCGAGAACACCGGTGACTGCAGCCCCCGAGTTCTCTGTCCTCGGCAGGTGCGGGGCCATGGTTTCTCTACCCTGCTGGGCACTAGGCAGCACCTGTGCCTGCTGGGAACAGCAAACACTGCGCCCGCAGCCTGACTTCTCTGTCCTTGTCAGGCATGGGGCCGTGGCTTCTCTCCCCTGCTGGACACTAGGCGGGTGCACATAAATATCCCGATGGCTGCCATCACATTGGGGACCACTGTTCTAGGGCATGAACAGAGAACAAGTTTAGCTCCCCCTAATACAACAATAAAAACAATGAGGCGTCCTTGTGGCACCTTAGAGACTTACACATTTATTTGGGCATAAGCTTTCATGGGCTAGAACCCACTTCATCAGATGAATGGAATGGAAATTCAGCCGGCAGATATAAATACACAGCACATGAAAAGATGGGAGTTGCCTTACTGAGTGGGGAGTCAGTGCTAAGGAGGCCAATTCAATTAGGGTGGATGTGGCCCATTTCCAAAAGTTGACAAGAAGGGATTAATATCAACAGAGGGAAAATTATTTTTTGTAGTGACCCAGCCACTCCCAGTCTTTATTCAAACCTAATTTGATGGTGTCAAGTTTGCAAATTAATTCCAGTTCTGCAGTTTCTCATTGAAGTCTGGTTTTGAAGTTTTTATGTTGAAGAATTGCCACTTTTAAGTCTGTTATTAAGTGTCCAGAGAGGTTGAAGTGCTCTTCTACTGGTTTTTGAATGTTACAATTCTTGATGTCTGATGTGTGTCCATTTATTCATTTGCATAGAGACTGTCTGGTTTGGCCAATGTACATGGCAGAGGGGCATTGCTGGCACATGATGGCATATATCACATTAGTAGATGTGCAGGTGAACGAGCTCCTGATGGTGTGGCTGATGTGATTAGGTCCTATAATGGTGTCCCTTGAATAGATATGCAGACAGAGTTGGCAATGTGGTTTGTTGCAGGGATTGGTTCCTGGGTTAGTGTTTCTGTTGTGTGGTCTGTCCACGCAGCTATTCAAGGGACACCATCATAGGACCTAACCACATCAGCCACACCATCAGGGCTCATTCACTTGCACATCTACCATCTCTGTCAGGAAGCAACGAAGCTGTGGCTTTTCTGCATCAAGGAAGGCATTATTCCAACAGCCAATGACTTACCCATTGGTTAGAATCACTTGGCTGATCACCTCACAGGAATTTCTCCCAGAGTCATGAGTGATCTCTGAAGATCAACATCCAGGGATCTATCTTCAGAGAATGGGGCATTCCATTGGTCGACTTGTTTGCAATGAAAGACAACAGGGACTACTATCAGTTTTTCTCTCAAGAAGGTCTCAATCTCAGGCCTTCCATCTGAATTGGGGGATCAGCCTCGATGTATACCAGGGGTCTCAAACTCAAATGACTACGAGGGGCTCGAGGGGGGCAATCCTGTGGCTGTAGTTTGCCCAGCCCTGGCCTGGAGGTAGGCCGGGGGGGTGGGCACGGGCCGCTGAGTGGGCCGCAGGAAATAGTCCTGTAGGCTGCATGTTTGAGACCTCTGATGTATACCTTCCTCCACCCTGGATTCCACTCATCCCTCAGGTTATTCTCAAACTTAAGCTAGATCATGCTGAACTGGTACTCAATGCACCAGTCAAGACAATTTTGGTTTTCCAGTCTTCACAGTCTGTTTGTCCAGCCCCCCAAACATCTTCCTCTTCTTCCCAACCTACTGATGCAGCACCACAATCAGATATTGCATCCAGCACTGAGCAGCCTACACCTCACAGCATGGATATTGCAGGGTTAGATGAGGAGGAAGAGCAATGTTCAGTGGCAGTTCTGCATATCCTACTTAGTAGTAGAAAGCCATCTACTAATTTGGCCAAGTGGAAACATTTTTCAGTTTGATTAATGACTCAGGGAATTCAGCCAAGACTTGCCTGCATTAAGGTAATTTTGGATTACCCGTTATATCTGAAATTCTCAGGTCTCACTTTGAATTTGTTGAGGGTTTTTTAGCCACAATCTTGGGATTCCACTCTCCAATACAGAGGATGTCAATTTTTGCCAACTCAATGGTAGTCAGATTTCTAGAAGATGTGGTCCATTTCTTTCCACCCGTGAAAGAAACTGCTCCATTGTAGGACCTTAGCTCTGTATTGCCCACCCTTTCGGGACCTCTGTTTGATCCCCTAGTACAGGTGTCGGCAACCTTTCAGCAGTGATGTGCCGAGTCTTCATTTATTCACTCTAATTTAAGGTTTTGCATGCCAGTAATACATTTTAATGTTTTTAGAAGATCTCTTTCTATAAGTCTATAATATATAACTAAACTGTTGTTGTATGTAAAGTAAATAAGGTTTTTAAAATGTTTAAGAAACATAATTTAAAATTAAATTAAAATACTGAGCTCCCAGACCAGTGGCCAGGACCCAGGCAGTGTGAGTGCCACTGAAAATCAGCTCAAGTGCCGCCTTCGGCACACATGCCATAGGTTGCCTACCCCTGCCCTAGTAACTTGTTCTCTGTCCCTCCTTTGCCAAGTGACATCTTTTTTGATTGCCATAACATCTGCAAGGAGAGTAAGTGAACTGCAGGCCCTAATGGCAGGGCCTCCATATGTGCAGGTTTTCAAAGACAAAGTGGCCCTAAGGCCACATCCAAAATATTTATCTAAGGTGAGTTCACAGTTTCACCTTAACCAAACAATATACTTACCTGTATTCTTTCCTAAGCTGCACACAAATGCAAATGAACAGTGTCTTCATATGTTGGATGTGAGATGATGCTTGGCATTTTGTGTGGAGAAAATTAAACCATTTTGGTCATCGCCTGAAGTATTGGTCTCCTATGTGGATCAGATAAACGATCACGCAGCCTCTGCACAAATGATTTCCAGATGGATCACTTCCTGCATTACAACAGCATATGGGTAGCTCACACCACATCACCACAGAGACTTGTTGCTCATTCAATGAAGGCCCAAGCAGCTTCAAATCACATTCCTTAATGATGTTTCTATATTGAACATTTGCAGGGCTGCTGACTGGTCTTCAGTGCATACTTTTACCAAACAGTATGCTATTATGACCACGTCTGAATCAGATGCAAAGTTTGAAAAGGCAGTTCTGCAGATGTTCTTTAAGTAGACTGAGTTCCCCCTCCTTCTGTTATTGCCTGTGAGTGACCTGACTGAAATACACATCCGCAACCACTCAAAGAAGGGGGAATAATTACTTACCTGTACTGTACCTGTTGTACTTCAGATCTGGGTGCAGATGTATTCCACAACCCACCCTCTATCTCTTCTGCCTCAGAGTCCCCACTCATGCTTTCTCATGCGAAGGCACTGAGGGAACAGTCAGCTTGGCACTGCCTTTAAACACCCTAGGGAGGGGAGGTGCTGCTTGATGGGTACTTTTAAGCAAAGTTCTCTGGCTTCAATATGCTGGGCCCATGCACACATGAGTGGAATATATGTCTGCACCCATATCTTGAAGATCAGCAGTTACAGTACAGGTAAGTAACCATTTTTTTGTATACATTCTTTGTAAAATGAAAGGATTACGTCAAAGAAATACCTGGACTCCATCATCAATTTCCCTTCCTAATTGAAACAACCTGCAGGATTCTATATTTTGACAAACTGCTCAGGTCGAAAAAAGATAACACACATTTGATTGTACTGTGTAATCCCCCTGCAAAGGGGAGAGTGAATGGATAAGTTCCCCCCACACCCCTCCCCCGTCTTGAGACTTTAAAAACTATTTTTCCTGGGAAGATTATATCATGGAGTAATTCACTGGAGGAAACCAGAAACTCTTTTGAATGCATCTTTTTGTTGTTCACATGAGAGGAAGACTAATGGGAATTTAATATTTTATTTCCAAAGTCTCCGGAAACACTTCTCACATCTACGCCAGCTGTAAAACAGAATCGCTTCAAACAGGGATCCCAAAAACCATTTAGATGCACTGATACTTTCTACAATGCTTGTAGATGTTTCACACTAATACACTCACTTCTCAGTATTCCTTAGCTTTGAATCAAAATACAGGCAAAAGGATTTGTCATGAGCAAGGAGATCAAAGAGTTGAGGTCCAGAAATAAAAAAAAAGATGAATTTGGGCCAGGAAGACTATCCATTTGCTAATCCAACTTCTATTTAAGGGAAAATTATGAGAAGCCACTATTAAGACAATTATTCTGCAGAAGCAAGATTAGTCTAGTGTCTAGAATGTGCAAAGTGTATGTGTCTTGGGCAGCTGGATTTCCAGCAAGCCAAAAAAAAATCAGATGAGGGAATCATAAATAAAAGCTATTATATAGGAAAATTAGTGCAATGTGGTGCACAAATGAAACAACAAATGGCACTTTTTTTTTTAATAATTGCACTGGATTAAGCACAGCTAGTAGTAAGAACTTGAACTGATTTCAAAAGGCTGCTGTGTGCTACACGTGCTGCTATGTACTCTTTTGTAGTTGTTTGAAAAGTACTGTACAGATACTGGAGGAACACAGGACTGAAGAAAACATTAGTGTCCTTCCTGGTAGTTCAATAAGTTCTCCAGCTGTCACAGGAGAATTTCAGTGTTTTTCAGTTTTTACACTTGTTTCCCCTCAGACTGTGCTAAACAGTAAAGGAAACTTTTGTTTGTGAGATCAGAGAACAACTAGCCAGTATTAACTTCAATGCAATAACAATGATTGCAAGGATTCAAATCTTTTCATGCTGTATTTTTTGGCATCACTTCTATAGATTTACCACAAGTCACAGGACAGCTCATTCTTCTGTTTTTCTCTCTCACCCCCTCCCTCTCTCCATTCCCTCCTTTGTTCCTATTTCCTCTGTCTTCTGTTCCCCCATCTGCTGCTGTCCCACTCAGCCAATTCCTGTTCCTAACACCTCTCCTCCTGTGCAAGCTCCTATACTCCCTCCATCGAGCCCAACCTTTCTCCCCTTACCCTCACTCCATTCAAATCAGGCAGCTTCTTTCTCCTCCTCACCTGAGAGCCAGCTGGGGAACACTGAAAGCATAGGAGGGACAACATCTCTGCTTGCTCTCAGTTCTAGTGCCTGGCACCACAGCAGCCCCCCAGCTGCCAGGATGAGCCATGACACTGAAAGTCCTGCATGGCCCCTGCAGCCCTGGAAGAGAGTATGCTCAAAATCTGGTTAGCATATAAAATCTGAGAGAGAATGAAGCATGCTCAATGGAGATGAATTCTTCAGAGAATTTAGCAGCCAAAGTCTAACAAGACTCTACTGAGCATGTGCAAACTGTGATTCTTTTTCAGAGACGTATGTCAGTTTTTCATGGGGTGGGAAATGGCACTTCTCTGACAATGGAGCAATTTTTCCTGTCAAATTTCAAGCCTTTGCTCCAAAGCATGGAGACACTAGTCCTTATCAATGAAACAGTTGTAAGAATATTTTTAACACTGGCAAAACAATGTATTTTCCTCTAATATTATTCTTGAAAATAGCTGTAATGTTTCAGTTGAAATTTACCAAAAGTATTCAGCCTTAAGCAGACCCTTAGCATGGAAAGTTTCAGCCTGAAACTTTACATTTTGCAAAGTTATAAGCAACTGAAAACAGGGTCAGATAATGGAAAGTGTCAGGCAATCTTAACGGTAGGCTTTGCTAACTGTGCCTCCTATGATATAGAGTAGGACTGTGCACAATATTTCAAAACATTGGAACTGATGTTTGTTCATTTAATTATGATTTTGTGAAAATGGTCAACATTGTGAAAACTCATGGAAAAGATTGTGGTTTTTTGGTTGGTTGGCTGGGTTTTTTTGGCTTTAAAAAAAACTATTTTGAGTGAAAATTCCAAGTTTTTGACATGCAGTTTGGAGAAGATCAGATTCTACATTTCCATTAGAAGACACCATTTTGTGAAATTTTATGGAAAAGCAACAACAATATTTTACACATACAAAATCATCTCAAATGAAATTGTGATGAATTTTTTCTGAAAATGATTGCAGTTTCACACAGTCCCAGCATTCAGCTTGTCAATAGTGCTTTCTTTAAAAGGTGAAATTGATCAAAGCAATTTGCAATCTGCATACTACAATAAAAAAACTGAATTATTATTATTTTATGTATAGTATCAATAGTTTCTGAGGAGCTTTTCAGACAGAAATAAAGAGAAGGTGTCAAACAAATAAATTATAATATTAATACAGACTAAGTAATAGAATATTCGGAGAAATAAAAAGCAGTGTAACTACATGGTGGAGTTTAGGGTACGTCTACACTATGGGAGTATTCCGATTTTACATAAACCGGTTTTGTAAAACAGATTGTATAAAGTCGAGTGCACACAGCCACACTAAGCACATTAATTTGGTGGTGTGCGTCCATGGTCTGAGGCTAGCGTCGATTTCTGGAGCGTTGCACTGTGGGTAGCTATTCCGTAGCTATCCCATAGTTCCCGCAGTCTCCCCCACCCCTTGGAATTCTGGGTTGAGATCCCAGTGCCTGATGGGGCAAAAATCATTGTCGCGGGTGGTTCTGGGTAAGTGTCGTCACTCATTCCTTCCTCCAGGAAAGCAACAGCAGACAATCATTTCACGCCCTTTTTCTCTGGATTGGTCTGGCAGACATCATAGCACAGCAACCATGGAGCCCGTTCAGCTTTTTTTTACTGTCACCGTATGTGTACTGGATGCCGCTAACAGAGGCGATACTGCAGCGCTACACAGCAGCATTCATTTGCTTTTGCATGATGTTGATTACAGATTGATCTCACCCCTCGCTCCACCGATATGGCCACCAGGTGCCCGTTATCTACCGGGTAATGAGCGTTGGAATAGGGCGGAGGTTCGATCACTGGATGCCCTGGGGGGGGTGACAAGTGCCCAAGGGTAGTGACGGGGAGAACGCAAGCAATCAGTCGTAGTGTTAAAGATTGAGGATTTATTAAATGAGTCACAGATAAGGATAAGGGATAACACAATTAGTTACAGCTTGGGCTTACAATATAATACTAGAACAAATAACACAAACACTACAATTACAAATAGAAGCTGGCCCTGGTATTTTTCTAAATCCCAGTAATTATTCAGGTCGTCCCAGGGGTTAGTAAAAGTGATATTGGTGCTATTAGTAATCATAAATGCAGCAACTAATCTTATTAAACACAAATTGCGAGGCTCAACTGGTCCCCCTTGCGTTCAAGGTTTCCTGGTCAACGGGTTTCCCCTAGCAGGAGCCTTGGGGCGGCTGGAACCAGTCTCTGCCTCTTATCTAGCAATACAGATATCCTTAACAGCTAATCTTACTTACACATACAAACCACAAAAGTTTCATTACGGCCGGCAAGCTGTCAGGCTTCAGGAAACGCGTGAGCCCGGAGAGAGACTGCAGGGCGATCAATCCTGGATACGGTTCGACGGGAATTCGATTTCTCTCTGCCCGTCCCCGGGGGGGGCCAACAATATATAACGAATTTTTCGTCATAATTTATAATAAGCCAATTGCAGGGTCGCGAGTGGCTCATGCCCATACAAGGGAGGCAATCGGCCCCCAGCATCTCTACTCAGGAAGCAACCGTCTGGGGGAAACTTCCCCTCCTCAGGTCGGCCGACCGCAAGGTGCTGTTTCCTGTTACAAGTTCTGCTTTCTGAGCAGCTATGTGATCAGTGGCAGTTCTGGGGGCTGGGGGAAAATTCCGTTGGGGGGTGGAGGCCGAAGCACTTGTTGTGTGGCCCTGGGGCCCAACTTGGGGGTCTAACATGCCCCCATGCTCCGGCCGACAACGCCCAACATACCTAAACCTCAGTGTCCGAGTCAGCGTCCGCTCCTACGAGCGGACGCGTCTCAGTGGCCGAGGCAATAAGGGCACTTCCCACCATCCGCCGAACACAGGCCTTAACAAAAGCACACCCGAGGCAGAGGAGGCAGAGGCCCACCACAAGCGACACAAAAAGGGCCTGAAAATAAGACTTATAGGCTCCAAGGCCCAGCCACTCCAGCCATGACCAGAAGCGGAAGGTCTCTCTGGACTCACGCACAGCAGTTCCCAAGGCCTGAAGGTCATTAATCACTTCAGTTAAGTTTCCAGAAATAGAAGACAGAGAGATACAGCACTTATCTTTAAACTGTGGATACATAGATATGAGGGTTTCACAAAAATCCCGTGATTGCAACAAAAATTGTATCATTAAGCGATTCTGAAAAGAATAATCTGCTAATTCACCTAATCGCTGATTAACTAAGCTAAAGCCCTTTGCAGTGGTGTTGGCTAGCGTTTCAATAGCCAACGATTGAAATAATACTTGCTCACGCAATAACATATATCCCACGGGGTTAAATGAGACCACTGAAGATACTACAGAGGACAACGCACCCTTTGCCCTCTCCCACCATCCCCAAGAACGTCGAACCCGCCCGGCTGAACTGGGCTGCCAGGTCTTAACATAAATGCCACCTCCTTTTATTAAAATAGAACCAATGGTACATACACCTCTAGGATTGGGAGGAAGCACCGCATAGGCTGCCTTGCCACACAGCCAAAAGTGCCCGGGTCTGAGGAACCAAGGGGAAAAGGTTGAGTCCTGACAGGCCGAGCCTCCCTTAAAAACTAACTTCTTAATGTGGCTGTGGGATAGATATGTGTGTTTAAGGGGCTGATAGAAGTTTTTGCCATTATAAGTGTTGCCGCCGGACCCAATTTTCCGGCCGCGGTTACTGCATAAAATGGGGGGTGGGGACGTACGATTGAAAATAGGGCTGCTGGCCGTCTCATTTCCATCTACCAGCTGCCACTGGGAACAATTGGGGTAGGCCCCAACCCAACTAGTTTCTGTTCGATTATGTCCCAAAAAGGCCCAACAGTGGGATGCCATGGGCCTTTCCCCAGGTGACAAGGGGAGTGGGCCCATACGACGTACCCTAATTTCATTAAAAATAGGAAAAACAAGGGGGGAAATGGGGTCAAAAAGATCATTTGTGCAACCTGTCCATTGTACGGTGGGGAGCCACTGAGCAAAGGGGGAAGAACAATTGAGGGGATTATTAATACTACTAAAGTTAAACACTAACGGCAATAAATCAAACAAAGGCCTATTTACAGACAGCCTGTTGGAACATGCAAGACAGTTATCAGAGGTCAGCGAAGATAAGTCGATGTTTCCTCCCAGGGCTTCCTGGATCCAATAGGCTGCGAACAGAAGCTGATGGATATTTTCGCCCACACGATACCGTCTCGGGTTCAGCAGAGGTGGGTCCCTCTGATCGTTGTTCTGGCCTCCCGCCGCTATGGCGAACTGTAAGACAGAACAGAAGGCGGCCTTATTGGCCCCCGTTAGTTCGTTCCCGACTCGGAACGCTTGCTTATCCAGTTATGATGGACCAAGGTGTGGGTGCCCCGGGCATCCACAATCGTATAGGTATTAGGATATTTACCTGCACTTACAATTTGTGCAGCGTAGGGTTCTCGGTGACCTGAGGCCTGTGGCTCAGCCACCCAGACTAGTTGGTCAGGCTGATATACGGGAGTCCAGGGGCCTCTAGGTCTGGGGCTGATTTCAGGCCAACGAGAATAGTTTGCATTGAGAGAGATTAGAACCTGTGGTAATAGTGCACTCCAACCCTTATAGTCAGCGTTGGGATTAACTGAACGAATCATGGTTTTCAGAACCCCGATTTTCCGCTCTACAACACCATTACTTTCGGGGTGATACTTCAAGTGAATATGGAGGGAAGCCCCCCATCCCAGCACTAATGCTTCAAAACGTTTGCTGGTAAACGGGGGTCCTCCATCTGCTTGAACTTCGGAGGGCACACCCCATGCTGCGGCTACCTGTTGCAGTGCCCCAGCCACAGCCGCAGCCGTGGTGGTGTTCAGAGGGATGCAGTGAGTTTGACGGGAGCCCAAATCTACCACTACCAGAGCCTTTGGGTGGCGACGGGCTCCAGGTAGGGGTCCCATTAAATCTATTTGCCACACCGCGCCAGGAGGGAAATACTCCGCAGCGTACGCCCACCGCTCATAACGTGGGCGGTTTTGGGACTTGATTTGTGCACACTTAAGGCAGGACTGCACGATTCTTTCACAGTCCTGTCGCCGTACCTCAGGTTTTCCCTGAGCACCTAGGGCTAACTGATTGTATAGGCGGCCGCTAGGCAAATGCCCCCAATCCTCATGAAGCCATTGGAGGAATGGGTCGGTGTTTAGCTGGGGCTGCTGCCCCAGGCACACTTGGGGGGCTTGAATTTCCCTCATTCTGTGATCCAATTCGGAGTGGAGGGGATTAGAGTCAGGACGATGTGACGGGCAATGGGTTATAAACCAGGGCCGGGAGAACTTACGTACGAGGTCAAAAATAGTCTCCCACAGTGGCATGAACGCTGTGGGATTAGCCTCTCCCGTGAGGATGCTGAGACAAAATTGTGAGTCTATACCCAATACGACCTGAGCAGAAACGGAATGGGCCTGGGTAACGTGCTGGGCAGCGAGAAGGACCCCATGAACTTCGCTATGCTGGGCCGATGAACCCGGGGGAAGGAGATCAACCTGGAAATGGTCACATTTAGCACAGAGAACTCCTGCCCGGGGGGTCGGGGAAGTGCCCCCGTCGGACACAATCCAGGGGTCATATTTTGTTTCTATACACAAGGGCTCCGAAACTCCTGGGAATCGGACATCGTTTGGCAGCGATTTAAGCGTCCATTCCCGCCACGTGATTTCCCCCAAATAACACAGCTGTTGCCAAGTTAGGCTGGTCCCGTGAAAACTGGGGGGGGGCAGCCGCGTGAGCCAAGGAATGAGGTGTACCTCGGGGCCGATCAGGGTCCCTTTACTAGATAGCGGGGCCCAAATGCGTGCCTCGCCTGCGGCTAGTAACATAAGTCCTATGGGTCCATATCGATACTGAGGACCCTTGAGCCGTCGGGCCCAGTTATAGACCGGTTGCCCGTCTTGTGATACCGAGTACCCATAGTGATGTTGTGTAAAGAACAGGGTAATGGTAAAAGGTGAATCCCTTTTATATCGCGCTAGCCGTGGGTTAGAGGCAAACCAGGTGGCTATTCGTTCCAAGCTCTTTTGGGCCTCAGGACTCCATATTTCCCGTTTCCGTTTGGACGAGAGGGGTTCCTGGATCATTTCCAGGTCTACAAGGTGTTTATCTGGAATGAAGTGTCGGTGATAATTAATCAGGCCCAAAAGTCTCTGCAGTTGCTTTTTATTCTCGGGTGGGTCTTTAACCCAAGGGTCTAAAATCCCTGAGGTGGGTTGGCCACAGTTATAGGGGTCATAATGTTGGCCTAAGAAGGAAAAGCTTTGAGAGGGCACGAGGTGGCTTTTTCTCTCATTAATTCGCCACCCATTGGCCCTTAGCTCGGCTACCACGGTGTTAGTTACGTGTTGGACTATGTGTTCGTTGGGCCCAATTATGATTATATCGTCCACATAGGCTAGAATGGTGGTGCCCCCAGTGGCTTCTACCCCCTTTAAGGTTTTTGCAAGAGCGGACGTGGCCAAGGTGGGGGAATTACAGAACCCTTGAGGGCACACCTTCCACTGGTACTGTGCGCCCTGGAAAGCGAAATTTAGAATTTGGGGTTTATCCTCCAACGGGATTTGATAGAACATATCCTTTAAATCTAGGGTGCAGGCCCACCTCCCACTGGCATCGCTTAGCTGTTGCCGTATTTCTGGAATGGTGGCTGGGCCTGCGAATGGGAGGTGTCGGACTCGGCTATTTGCCTGCCTATAGTCAATGACCAGTCGAAATTCAGAGGGGTTGCCGGGCTTGGGGATACCCCAGCCGGGAGATAGATAATTTGACGCGGTCGCCTGTGCTATCCGTCCCTCTTTTAATAATTGGTCGAGGAGTTGCTTAATCAGGGGGATGCCTTCAGGCTTCGTGGGAATGGGAGAGAATTTCCATGAACTGTTATTAACAAGCTCGGGGCAATAAGGGGGGGGGGCTTCAGGCGACAGGGTGACAGGCAGAACCTGACAGACTTGTTTTTGTAATCGCAATCGTTTGATATCCCCAACCCCCAGCAAATTTGTTCCTCCCAACAAAGCCTTAACTTTTCGCTTATACCCCTTATGAATCAAAGTAAAGCTGACTACAGGCTTTTCTTCAATACTGTTAAGACCCTGAATAAACATAGTAGAACTTGTGGGTACATGAGGCACATCGGATTTTATAACAGAGATTTGAGCTCCGGTGTCCAACAAAAAAGATACAGGGGTGTAAGGGGGTTTAGGACCGGCTACCAATAGGGTGTGATATGGTCGATCATCCCAAGTGTCTGTGGAGGCCGGGGCGCACCCGGCCTCTACTCGTTTTTTGTCCTCAAATAGTCATCCCAGTCCTTCCATCCTAACTGTTTCCCCAAATCTTGCTGCTGGGAAGTGGACATCTTCCGCAGTGCTTCCTTGGGGATCCCCTTATGTAACAGGAACCCAAAAAGTGCTCTTTCAGCCTTGGTTCGTTCAGGGTGTTTAGGCTGACCCTTGTTAACAGGGCTCTCAGCTGGAAGGGCTGAAATGGGGTTCTTCGGGGCTGGTGGCATTCGGAGCCGGGACACGGCCTCATATAAGGTAATAAGGGGTTGCCCAACCCAACCATGCAACAGCAGGAGTCCCCCTGTGTCAATCGGTGGGGCGCCATCTACGGCCAAGTCCACCGCGTCCCGTTGGACCGGAATTTGAGTGGGATCTGTGACATAAATAAAGGGGACACCTGACTGAACCTGTTGCTGGTCTAAATTTAACGGTACCACTTGTGGGTTCCACACTATGATGGACGCTCCGGCAATAGCCCAGATGATCTCATGGGGTGTATTTACGCTGCCGGGAGGTACATACAGTCCCTTAAAACTGCCTTTCATGGCCAAGACGGCCGCGGCCGGGGTGGTGAGCGGCCATACCTCATTTCCCAAGAGATGATGACCCGGGAACCCCGACGCCCAATTGGACGTTTTGGCCAGAACAGCGGCTTCCTCCCTATCCACCATCTCTGCCCCGTGATCCAGGGCCAGACGACCCAACCACACTAGGGGTGCCTCGCCCTCCCTGCGCCTTGTGTCTGTTAAGAATTCCTTCATCTCCGCCTTGGTGCGAGTTCGGTACTCGGAAGTCGTAACTGTCTGACCTGTATAATAATCCACCTTACTTTTGGTGATAGCAACAGGCATGGCCTCCATCTGCCCCTTCTTCTCAGGCGCAGGTGGGGCTGAGGGGAGTGCGGGATAAATTAAAGGGCAAGGGGGGGCTTCATAAGGGGGTGGTCTCCCATCCTCCTGCTCTTTGCCACTTATCTCACACTCTGCGCTGTCGGTGTCGTTAGCAGCGGCTTGTTTAGCAGCAAACATAGTGCTTCCATGAAGGACCGCACAGAGGTCCAGCGTTTTGTTTAATGCGCTGAACAAGACCGTGGACACGTCTTCCAACTTATACTCGTCTGGTCTAAGTTTCCTTGTCCGCCTGGTCTGTTCCAATTCCTTCATTAAGTGGACTAACAACCCGTGGGCTGGATCACCCGGCTGTACCCGGGGCGGGAGTATGAATTTGGGAACGGTGGCCCCAGATCTTTTTATGATACGGCTACACTCGTTCCAAATGCCAGACGGTGTCTCGGTCCGACTAGTCTCCGCAACCCCCGTGCACTGGGATTGCAGGGAACTATCGGCCGGCTGACATTTAAAGGTGGGATGGCAATGGAGGAGACATCCTACGGCAGGCAGGGTTAATGAGGTTGTATAGCTTTTTGACCCTGACCCTGATTCTATAATACAAATCCAATCTAGGGTGGGCTTAGCAGACTGTCTGCTGGCCACTTGGTGAAATTGCAGGTGTTGAAATTGCTCGAGCTCAGATTGTTCACGGTCCCCACTACACCACGGGCACTGACCCTCCCGAAGGCATCCTGTTCGTGACGCCATGTTGATTACAGATTGATCTCACCCCTCGCTCCACCGATATGGCCACCAGGTGCCCGTTATCTACCGGGTAATGAGCGTTGGAATAGGGCGGAGGTTCGATCACTGGATGCCCTGGGGGGGGTGACAAGTGCCCAAGGGTAGTGACGGGGAGAACGCAAGCAATCAGTCGTAGTGTTAAAGATTGAGGATTTATTAAATGAGTCACAGATAAGGATAAGGGATAACACAATTAGTTACAGCTTGGGCTTACAATATAATACTAGAACAAATAACACAAACACTACAATTACAAATAGAAGCTGGCCCTGGTATTTTTCTAAATCCCAGTAATTATTCAGGTCGTCCCAGGGGTTAGTAAAAGTGATATTGGTGCTATTAGTAATCATAAATGCAGCAACTAATCTTATTAAACACAAATTGCGAGGCTCAACTGGTCCCCCTTGCGTTCAAGGTTTCCTGGTCAACGGGTTTCCCCTAGCAGGAGCCTTGGGGCGGCTGGAACCAGTCTCTGCCTCTTATCTAGCAATACAGATATCCTTAACAGCTAATCTTACTTACACATACAAACCACAAAAGTTTCATTACGGCCGGCAAGCTGTCAGGCTTCAGGAAACGCGTGAGCCCGGAGAGAGACTGCAGGGCGATCAATCCTGGATACGGTTCGACGGGAATTCGATTTCTCTCTGCCCGTCCCCGGGGGGGGCCAACAATATATAACGAATTTTTCGTCATAATTTATAATAAGCCAATTGCAGGGTCGCGAGTGGCTCATGCCCATACAAGGGAGGCAATCGGCCCCCAGCATCTCTACTCAGGAAGCAACCGTCTGGGGGAAACTTCCCCTCCTCAGGTCGGCCGACCGCAAGGTGCTGTTTCCTGTTACAAGTTCTGCTTTCTGAGCAGCTATGTGATCAGTGGCAGTTCTGGGGGCTGGGGGAAAATTCCGTTGGGGGGTGGAGGCCGAAGCACTTGTTGTGTGGCCCTGGGGCCCAACTTGGGGGTCTAACACATGATAGCAGAGATGGTTATCAGTCGTTCTGTACTGTCTACTGCCAGTGTAAACTGGCAATGAGATGACGGTTATCTGTCGTTCTGTATTGTCTGCTGCTATCATGTGTGCCCCTGGCTGAGGTCAGCCACGGGCGCAAAGACAAAAATGGGAATGACTCTCCAAGTCAATTCCTCCTTTATGTTTTCTAAAAATAGAGTCAGTCCTGCCTAGAATATGGGGCAAGTGTACTAGAGAACCAGTGTACCAGAGAGCACAGCCACTCCGTGTCAGATCCCGCAGAAATGATGAGCTGCATGCCATTCACAGGGGGTGCCCCAGCAACAACCGCACCCGTTGCTTCCCTCCTCCCCAACCTTCCTGGGCTACCGTGGCAGCGTACCCCCATTTGTGTCATGAAATTATAAAGAATGCAGGAATAAGAAATAGTGACTTGTTAGTGAGATAAAATGAGGGGGAGGCAGCCTCCAGTTGCTATGATAGTCCAGGCAGTACAGAATCTTTTCTTTACACGTGAAAGGGAGGGGGCTGATAGAGCTCAGCCCCCAGTTGCTATGATGAGGACAGTTACCAGCTGTTCTGTACCATCTACTGGGAATGACCAAGAGTCATTCCTATTTTTACCCAGGCGCCCCCCTGGCTGGCCTGGGTAAAAATATCCTCTATCAGCCCCCCCCCAGCCAGGAGCACTCACGGGCAGATGATGGTACTCCAGCAATCAAGCATATTGCACCATCTGTCACCGGGGAGCGAAGAGGAACAGATACAGCTCTTTACGGCTGCAGCATCGCATCTACCAGCAGCATTCAGTACACATAGGGTGACATTAAAAAAAGTCAAGAAACGATTTTTTTTTCCCTTTTCTTTCACGTTGGGGGGGAAGGGAGTAAATTCAGGAGCTATACCCTGAACCATGCCAGACAATGTGTTTGAACCTACAGGCATTGGGAGCTCAGCCAAGAATGCAAATACTTTTCGGAGACTGCTGTGGAGTCCTCAGTACCCCCTCCCTCTCTCCATGAGCATCCATTTGATTCTTTGGCTTTCCTTTACACTTGTCATGCAGCACTGTGTAGCCTGGAGATTTTTTTCAAACGCTTTGGCATTTCGTCTTCTGTAACGGAGCTCTGATAGAACAGATTCGTCTCCCCATACAGCAATCAGATCCAGTATCTCCCATATGGTCCATGCTGGAGATCTTTTTGGATTTGGGACTGCATCGCCACCCGTGCTGATCAGAGCACCAAGCTGGGCAAACAGGAAATGCAATTCAAAAGTTCGCGGGGCTTTTCCTGTTTACCTGGCCAGTGCATCCGAGTTCGGATTGCTGTCCAGAGTGGTCACAGTGGTGCACTGTGGGATACCACCCGGAGGCCAATACCGCCAATTTGCAGCCACACTAACCCTAATCCGATATGGTAATATCGATTTTAGCGCTACTCCTCTCGTTGGGGAGGAGTACAGAAACCGATTAAAGATCCCTTTATATCGATATAAAGGGCCTCATAGTGTGGACGGGTGCTGAGTTAAATCGGTTTAACGCTGCTAAAATCGGTTTAAACGCATAGTGTAGACCAGGCCTAAATGTTTTGTTAAGTCCATTATTTTGTATGGGGTTTGTTGTTTTAATTGTGCACATGTGTAAATTAACGGTGAGGACTGAAATTTGTCTATGTTATGGATTACCCACCTTGGCAGTAACTTAAAAATATTGAATTTGAAATTTTAAAAAGATTAGTATGCAGTAGATTATAAATAGTTAAGTTCACCATTTTGCTGAACATATGACAGAATTGCTAAATTTAGGGCACCTGGGTTATATGATTTTGTGGTGGAAATTATATGAAGCGTATGGTCCGGACACAGCCAATTAGGCACTATACATCAGGTATATTTTACACTCATATCCTACATCAGGCCAAATTCTGACCTTGGATGCACACAGGTGACTTCCATATAAGTAAGTTACACATCTGAATGTAGAATTAAATCACATAATATAAAAGTACTCAGACACCTTGCATTCTTAAGGATACGAAAAATGTTTCAAACTTTATTATTTGATTTACAGGTTACAGACATGATTTCACTCTTGTTCTTTATGCAGATGTCCAGATTTTTAAACAACAAAAAAAAAAAAACAAAGAAAAAATATGACCTGATGGGATCACTTCCCGCACCATCTTTTAAAGTGAAATATGATAATCAATAGTGCACTTGATAGTCTCACTTCCTGATCTAAATTATCTACAACTGAAATTTTCAATTAAATTTTAATAAGCAGAATATTAAACCAATTCAGACTGAAATTTCATCAGGACATTTAGTTAGCAACTTTATTCTTGTGAAAAGCACCAGGGTATAGTTCTAAAATCACACAAATAAAGTTAATAATTCTAGAAATCGAAATCATCTTTTAGATTGCAGGATTGTTCCCTAAATTACATTTAAAACTGTATGAATAACAGATTTTACAGTTTGCTGGCAATTCTGTAAAACTGAAAAAAAAACCCATTTTGGGTCAATCTAAAAACAAAAATTTTTCAGTGAATCAAAAAAGTAAAAAAAATTCATTTACTTCAGATTACGCATTTTTTAATATTTTTGAATTTTTTAAAAGTAAATATGAAGGACAATTATGAATATGTCATTTTGAATAAAATAATCAAATGTTTTGTTTTATAAATGTGTAAGTGGAGCATTAACTATTTTGAATTTTGGGGATGGGAGGCTGTTTTTCTACTTGAACAATTTGGTGAGACCAACATGAATCCGCTAAATGTTTCAGTGTCACCCAATCTGCCTTTTTTGCCAAAAAAGTTTCACTTGAAAAATTTTACCCAGTTCTAATAACATTGTTATTTTGTTCAGTCTAATTTTTAAAAGTTCCAAGCTATGGGGCTTCCACTATTTATTCTTGGAGACTATTTCACACCCTATGTCTTAGTTTTTCTCTTAGTTCATCTCATTATCTCTAGCTATACTCCCATATATTACACTAGTTCTTCTCTCTCCTTGGTAAACTAATAACATTTGTAGCCTATAATGTCACCTCGTAGCCATCACTTAGCGAAAGCTAGCCATATCTCAATATTTCCTTTTAGGTAGTTTCTCCAATCTTCTGATTAGGTTTGTTGTTCATCTCTAAACTCTGTCCAACCTACCAATGTCTTTCTGGTATATAAATACAATATTCTAAGGAGCATGTTGCTTCCATGCTTTGAACTAATACCTTAATTTTTGCAGACTAAAATTCACATTGGTATTTTGTACAGATATATCTAGTAACTTGGGAAAGATTATTATGATATGGTGTTTACTGAAGAAATTAATGAGAGATTTTTCCCCCAGACATTCACCATAAATCTCTAAACTAATGGCTCGACAATTAACCACAGCTGCATGGTTACTTGTGTATTTGTGTGACAGCAACAACCCAGGATATGAGCAAGAGAGGATGTCATCAGTCTGCCTCATTTGGAATAAAAGAGGCTGTAGTTGTATCAATGGTGGGTTCGAAAGTCAATTAGACTACATCAGTTGGAATCAGAGATGCCTGGGAAATTCTGGAAAAAGCACCTGATTTCCAGGATTGGAAAAGCCGACACCTTTGCAAAGAAAGATATACAGCAGACAAGTTAGTTATATTTCGTTTAGTTAGTTTTGGTGTGAATAAAAAAACCACAGTTAACTGGAACTGAGGTTTGAAAATTGTATTGTTACAACTTGAGATGAAAAGAATGTCTGAGTGCAAGAATTATACTCAATATTGAAAAATCTAGTCCAGATGGAACTTATTATGCTTTTTTATAAATAAAAGTTTAACTTGATTATGATTTTTACTGCATTTAAGCAGCTATAAAACTATATTCTCTAAAAAGTGCCAGAAATTTAATTTGAAATTTAGTTACTGAAAAAATATTCTATATACCATATATGTAACTGAATTAAATAAATATCTTAAAACATAAAAGTAAGATTTAATTCACCATAAATCAAATTAACTCAATTAAATAGTTATACATTTTCAGAGTTGTGTTTGAGAGACTGTGTGAAGTGAGTAAATGGTTGGCCAAGAATTAACATGTAAAGACAAATTTTGTTAAGTAGGCATTACATTAAAGTAAATTAAGCTGATGTTAGCTAAATAGATAAAGGATACATTTTTCAAAAAAGTGTCTAAGGGTATGTCTACACAGCAAAGAAAAACCTGTGACTGGCCAGTGCCAGCCAACTCAGGCTTGCAGCACTCAGGCTGTGGAGCTGTTTCACTACTGTCTAGACTTCTGGGCTCAGGCTTGAGCTCTGGGACCCTGCAGGGTGGGAGGATCCCAGCCCGGGCTCCAGCCCAAGCCTAGAAGTCTAGACAGCAATGCAACAGCTCCACAGTCCAAGCACTGCAAGCCTGAGTCAGCTGGCACTGGCCAGCCTGCACTGGCCAGCCGCGAGGGTTTTCTTTGCTGTGTAGACATACCCTAAGTGACTTGAGAGCCTAAGTACTATTTTCAAACATCACTTAAGCCCAGATTTTTAAAAGTATTTAGCTGTTCCTGCACTTAGTATTGCAATGCCTAACTGATTTAGGTGCCTTAGGGCATGTCTACACTACCAAATTAAGTCAATTTTATACAAGTCGATCTTTAGCAACCAATTTTTTACAGTCGATTATGCATGTCCCCACTAAGTGCATTAGGTCGTCAGAGTGTGTCCTCAATACCGTGGCTAGCATCGACTCACGGGGTGGGGCACTGTGGGTAGCTATCCCACAGTCCCCGCTGCCCATTGGAATTCTGAGTTAAGCTCCCAATGCTTGATGGGGCAAAAACATTGTCGCGGGTGGTTTTGGGTACATGTTGTTAGTCTCCCTTCCCTCCTTCCCTCCCTCCACGAAAGCAACGGCAAACAATCAATCTGCACCTTTTTTCCTGGGTTATCCGTGCAGATGCCATAGCATGATAAGCATGGAGCCCACTCAGCTGCACACTGCTTTTGTGAGCATTGTAAACACCTTGTGCATTATCCTGCAGTTTGTGCAGAGCCTAGCTAGGAACTGGCAGCACGAGGAAGATTGTGAGGAGGACATGGACACAGATGTTCCTGAAAGCTCGGGATGTGGCAGTTGGGATATCATGGTAACATTGGGGCTTGTTGATACGGTGCAACACCAATTCTGGGCCCAGCAAACAAGCACAGACTGGTGGAACTGCATAGTGTTCTGAGTATGGGATGATTCCAGTGGCTGTGAAACGTTCACATGAATAAGGCCACTTTCATGGAACTTTGTGAGTTGCTTTCCCCCACCCTGAAGCACAGGAATACCAAGAAGAGATCTGCCCTGACAGTTAGAAGTGAGTGGCAATAGCCCTATGGAAGCTTACAGTGCCTGAGTGCTTGAGTCAGTCAAGAATCAATTAGGAGTGGGCAAAAATACTGTGGGGGCTGCTGTGACCCAAGTAGCCAAGGCAAACAATAACTGTCTGCTAACAAGCATAGTGATGCTGGGAAATGTGCAGGTCATAGTGGATGGCTTTGCTGCAATGAGGTTTCCTAACTGTGGTGGCGCGATAGATGGAATGCATATCCCTATCTTGGCATCGGACCACTTTGCCAAACAGTACATAAACTGCAAGGGAGACTTCTCAATGGTGCTGCAAGTACTGGTGGATCACATGGGCCGTTTCACCAACATCAACGTGGGATGATCAGGAAAGGGACTTTCTTCCCGGACCAGAAGATTACTGTTGAGGACGTTGAAATGCCAATAGTTATCCTTGGGGACCCAGCCTACATGTTGCTCCCATGCCTCATGAAGCCATACACAGGCAGCCTGGACAGCAGTAAGGAGCAGTTCAACTATAGGCTGAGCATATGCAATATGGTGGCAGAATGTGCCTTTGGGTGTTTAAAAGGGTGCTGGCACTGTTAGCTGAGTAGGTTAGACCTCAGCAAAACCAATATTCCCATTGTTTTTCTGCTTGCTGTGTGCTCCATAGTATTTGTGAGAGTAAGGGAGAGATATTTATGGCGGGGTGGGAGATTGAGGCAAACTGTCTGGTTGCCAATTTTGAACAGCCAGACACCAGGGCAATTAGAAGAGCACACCAAGGTGCACTGTGCATCAGAGAGGCTTTGAAAAACAGTTTCATGACTGACAAGGCTACAGTGTGACAGTTGTGTGTGTTTGTTCTTGATGTAAAGCCACCCCCTTTGGTGAATGTACTTCCCTGTGAAGCAATCCCTCTCCCCCCCTTCGACCACAGCTGGCACAGGAAATAAAGTCCCTATTGTTTTGAATCCAACATTCTTTATTTAAAAAAAAAATTGAGATCACTGACAACGCTGACTAGTCGGGGAGGAGGAAAGGACAAGGCCATGTTGCTTATTATAGCTACACTACAAATCAGAACTGTTTGAATGACAGCCTTCTGTTGCTTGGGCCATCCTCTGGAGTTGCAGCAAAGAATCCTGTGGCACCTTATAGACTAACAGACGTTTTGGAGCATGAGCTTTCGTGGGTGAATACCCACTTTGTCAGTGGCACCTTATAGACTAACACGTTTTGGAGCATGAGCTTTCATGGGTGAATACCCACTTTGTCAGTAGCAACTGACAAAGTGGGTATTCACCCACGAAAGCTCATGCTCCAAAACGTCTGTTAGTCTATAAGGTGCCACAGGATTCTTTGCTGCTTTTACAGATCCAGACTAACACGGCTACCCCTCTGATACCTCTGGAGTTGAGTGGCTGGGTGCCCGGAGGGGCCCCCCACCATATTCTTGGGCATCTGGGTGAGGAGAATATGGAACTTGGCAAGGAGGGCAGGTGGTTACACAATGGATGAAGCAGAGGTCTGTACTCTAGTTGCCTTTCCTGCAAGCTCCACCAGATGCCTCATTATGTCCATTTGCTTCCCAATTAGCTTTAGCATCTCCTCCTGTGTGTTCTGATCATGCTCACTGTATGCTTTCCTGGCCTGTGCCACCAAATGCCTCTATGAATTCAGCTGTGCCCTATCATTGTGCGAGGACTGCATGAGCTCTGAAAACATGTCATCGCGAGTGTGGTTTTTTTGCCTTCTAGACTGTAATAATCAGGGATGGAGTTGATACGGGAAGCATAGAAACATTTGCAGAGGGGATAAAAGGGAGAGTAGAATTTAAGAAGATACATTTCTGAGAACAAAAGGGAGACTCTTTCACAAGCAATTCACAGCAGACAGCACACGTGCTTTAGGTACAAGGTCACATTTTGCCTTTTATATTGATTGCCTGCCAGTATGGTGACACATCACACACGGCTGGGCAACAAAATTCAGTTTCCAGGCAGCCATGGTAAGCCAAAGGGTATGTGGGTTGGCTTCTTCTGCATTCATAATATGTGGGAATGGTTTCAAACTGCAGCGCCCTCCTTTCCTATAGCACCCAATGCTGGTTGGTTTTGCTGCTCCATTTAAAAGGAGGGCCTGCAATTGCCGTTTAAAAGGAGGGGCTGTGGGTTTTGGGGTAGATGTGAAGCATACCCCTCCCCACCCACATGGCTATTCTCTGGGATGATCTCTTTTAGCCAAGCGCAAACATCCCAGCATGACTGGGGTCTAATGTGCTAGGGATCACCAAACACAGGGGATTACTGTTCCCTTACAAAGCTTCCCCTATTTCAACTAGGTGACCATAAATGATTTCACCGTCCTGAGGCTGACACAGAAAGATAAAGACCGAATATTGCACAAATGCAACCAAAACCCAGGACCATTCGCTGCCATGCTTTGTGCTACAATGATTCTAGACTACTTGCTACTGGCTTGGCATGGTAAAATGTCCTACCATGGAGGACAAAATAAGGCAGCCCTGCCCAGAAACCTTCTGCAAAAGCTTTCAGAGTACCTCCAGGAGAGCTTCATGGAGATGTCCCTGGAGGATTCCCGCTCCATCACCAGACACGTTAACAGACTTTTCCAGTAGCAGTACTGGCCATGAATGTATCGCAATTGTTCAAGACAAATCAAATATTAAACAGAATTGCTTTTAACCCCATGGTGTAGTTACAAATGTGCACTTACCAGAGGCGCCCTCTCCACCTTCAGAGTCCAGGAATAATTCACCCTGGGAAGGTATTGGCTCTAGGGTGATGAAAAGGTCCTGGCTGCCAGGGAGAACAGATTGTTCGCTTGCCTACTGCACATTCTCCTCTTTCTCCTCCTCCTCCTCCTCCACAAAATCCTCATCCGTCTTGCATGAGGCTCCCCCCTTGCAGGTGTCCATGGACAGTGGAGGGGTAGTGGTATGCAGCTGATCATAGAAGCGACATATATGGGGCTCTGACCAGGAGCAATTGTTTGCCTCCTTTATCTTTTGGTAGGCTTGCCTGAGCTCCTTAATTTTCAAACGACATTACTGTGTGTCCCTGATGTAGCCTCTCTCCACCATGCCCTGTGTGATTTTGGCATATCAGGATCAGATATATATGCCATTGGCATATTCTGCAGGATCAGAGTTCTGCCTGCCCAGATTTTTTTCCTCATACAGCAATCAGATACAGTGTCTCCCGTTCACTCCATGCTGGAGCTCGTTTGTGATTCTGGAACTGCATGGTCACCTGTGCTGCTGAGCTTGCCACGCTGACAGGAAATGAAATTCAACCGGAATTTGACATTCAAAAGTTCCCGGGGCTTTTCCTGTGTGCCTGGCTAGTGCATCGGAGTTGAAAGTGCTGTCCAGAGCAGTTACATTGGAGCACTCTGGGATAGCTCCCGGAGGCCAATACCATTGAATTGCACAGTGCTGCGTCTGCACTACCCCAAATTTGACCCAGGAAGGTCGATTTTAGTGCTACTCCCCTCATTGGAGAGGAGTACAGCAGTTGATTTTAAGAGCCCTTTAGGTCAGCGGAACAGGGTTTGTTATGTAGCCACATTGCTTATAAAATCAACCTGATGTGGCTAAATTCAATCTAACCTTGTAGTGTAGACCAGGCCTCAGTCTCACTTTCACTTGGGAGCCTAAATGACATCAGCTGTCAATGGGATTTTGTCTCCCAAGTGCCTAAATCCCTTTTTAAGTCAAGACAGGCTCCTAAATCAGTTAGGCATTACAATACTGAGTACAGCAATGCCTAAATACCTTTAAAAATCTGGCCCTAAGGCCCTAGGAAAAGAAGTCAGTTAGAATCTGGCCCAGCAAATGGAAGCTGCAGATAAGCCATAAGAAATAACTATTTGTTCTGGGCTTATTTTCCCTATTAACTGCATAAAAGGCTCACACCATTTCCAGCCAACTCCATAGTTGTAATTAGGGTGACCAGCTACCAAGTGTGAAAAATCAGGACAGGGTATTGGTGGGAAGGGTAATAGGCATCCATATAA